>NC_065431.1:32500-332500 GCF_024362695.1 Pectinophora gossypiella | reverse complement strand
CCATTAAAAAATAAAAGTTGCGCGGTTTACGGAAGCCATCTTGCAAAATTTTGACATCTGTCAATTTTGGCGCCAAAATTATAAAAAAAGTATTATGTTATGGGCTTTTTGGCGGGAAACGGGAACGGGACAGTTCCTTTCTTAATTGAATAATCTAAATACTTAATTAATACGAAGTGGTGTTTTGTGGTTAATGATCGCATTAAGTTAGTCGGAAGACATTCGCAAGTGTTATTATATCGGAGTATTCAATAAATAAAGTACATATCTGCCTATTTTCGCTTCGTGGCAGGAAGCCGCTTCATAACTCGAAAGTTAATGCGGACTTTTGAGTTAATTCGTTTGGGGTTCGGAGTAGGCGTCTACTCCGAGGGTGGGGGCTTCATCATCATCACCTTTCATCATTTCCTTAATCATCAAGAAAAAAATAGGTACGTAAGACATGGCTGTATGGGCATAGTTCCCTTTCCCTTACCCTTCGGGGAAAACCAAAACAAAAAAAAAAGTATTATGTTATGCACCACTTAAGATTTGATTTTCCAAAACTCCGGCTACGTCGTAAAAGTAATCCCCGTGCAAAGAGACTCTTAGCATTTTTTGTAGTTTCTGAGATATGGTAATTAGTGAGTCAGTCTTCTTCTATCGTGTGGGTTGTGAGGTGGAATACCACCCTCGCCAACCCTGGTGTCAGGGTTATTATTGAGCCGCCAAAGGCCTGACATAGCTCATGTAATGACTATTTAAATCAGTAAGTAGTAACCACATTCCATTAGCTTTTACAAGTGACGACTACCTTTCTAAGAGTATGTAGTATTATTCTTTATTCTGTGCTTATGAGTAAGATGGTTCCGTGCTTCGGAGAGCACGTTAAGCAGTTGGTCCCGGCCGTTAGTCGTAAAAACACCTCCACCAACCCGCAGTGCAGCAGCGTGGTGGAGTATGCTCCACACCACCTCCGGTTGATTGAGGGAAGGCCTGTGCTCAGCAGTGGCCTCCGTGGTCCGGTGGTTGAGCGTTAGGCTCACGATCCGGAGGTCCCAGGTCCGAATCCCGGTGGGGAAATATCACAAAAATTACTTTGTGATCCCTAGTTTGGTTAGTACATTACAGGCTAATCACCTGATTGTCCGAAAGTAAGATGTACCGTGCTTCGGAAGGCACGTTAAGCCGTTATTTCCGGTTACTACTTACTGATGTACGTAAGTAGTCATTACATGAATCATGTCAGGGGCCTTTGGCGGCTCAATAATAACCTTGACGCCAGGGTTGATGAGGTTGGTAATCCACCTCACAACTCACACGAGAGAAGAAGCAATGGGACGTGTATAGGCTGTTTATGTTTTTACGCTTTTTTTTTTAATCTTTTTTTGGATTTGTGTTTATGTGCTGTTCCCATCTCACTGAACCCTAAAACACGTCGACAGGTGTAACTCCGCGACTTCCTTCGCGCGAAATTTTATAAAAAAAACGCTCAATAAAGAAAAAAAACTACAGTTAACTTGAATCCGTGGGAATTTGCGCAGATGGCTAGTGGGGTGGTTTTTAAAACAGTTTAAAAAATGCACTTTTCACCGTGTTTTTTAACAAAATTCAATTCAAATTCAAAATTCAAAAATATCTTTATTCAGTAGGTAACATAGTTACACTTTGAATCGTCAATTTTTACATAACGAACGTCTCATCCGCCTAAAACTACTGCAGCTTCTCACAACCTGTATATAGCCGGGGAAAAGAAGCTGCAAGAAAAACCTCGGCACAGGGCCCTAGACGTTCTTTAAAAAAAATATATAAACATAAAACCTCACAACCATTACATTCATCACAAGATGAACTAAGTACCCACACTTCACCGAGCTTTCTGTTAGACCAACGTGATAGGTGAGCCGTATCGTGTTAGTGAAAACTGCACTTAGAATAAAAAAAGAAAATGTTTTTCGTCAGTTTTTAATCTGTCTTTATTTAGTAATCAGAATTTCATGATTTATCTTTCAGAAATCAGAAATCAGAATCATTTATTCAACGTAATTATCATGGATAAACTTGTTGAAGGTCAATGTAACATTTTTGAATCTACGTCACTTCGCAAGGTGTTATGGCTGAGGAGAAAATGTCAAGAAACTGGAAGCAACGCAACTTTTAAACCAATGTAGGTATACATTACAAGTTATGTAATAAGTTTAATAACTAAAGAAACACATTTGATAACAGGCATTTTTATCATTTACCTAATCATTAATCTTATAATAAACTTTTTTACTTACATAAAGTAAGCTTCAAATGAGCTTTAAAATTTTCTGAAAAAATATATTAAGTATCTGTAATTATTGTAAAAACGTTTACGTAAAACCCCAAAAAAGATGAATTTAATTTACTTTATCTAGAATTTTGAATAGCAATTTTATTTTTATCCTTATTCATCATACTTAGTCTGACTATCCCGTTGGGGTATAGTCGTAAGCTTAAATGTTATGTCTGGGAAGTCTCGGGAACCCGGGACTTCCTATTCGAGTGGTTAATAAAAGGCATTTCGAAAGCAGTCCTAAACAGCGAACGGTCACGAGCATTAATATGTATACACTTTGGTACCATGTCACATTGACTTATTGACAAATTGAACTGTAAGTCTCACTAAATGTCAAAAATGTTAGTGCGACAAAGTCCTAAAGTGGGTACATTATATTGCTCATGACTGTACTTAGTTTGAAAACACCAAGTAACGGCGAGTCGATCAGCTGTCTAGACGAGTCCTTCCCCTGGATGGGAGGGGGGGTCTAGCCCCCCCACTAGCCGGGGGGGGGGGGGCAGTCTAGACGGGCGACAGACGACTCCCACCCCCTCAGGTGTTACTTGCTACTGCTATGGTTCAGCCATGGTTTTAAGTTTTGAACTAAAACTCAGAGCTAAATACTGGCCCCGATTCCTGCAGACACCGTCTAATTTTATTTTAAGTTATATCCGTCATTTTCATATCCGTCGAAAAGGAAAGGGACGGTTGATTCACAGCTTTTAATTTTAGGAAGAATGAGTAAATGAATGAATAACCCGGGCGAATCAAACAGGTACGTCGCTGGTATGCAATCCGTTTGACGTGCTGTCCACTTAACTGTGTCGGATTATTGAGTGATGTAAGATTTTTAGACGGTTGGTTTAGATTTGTGCTTAAAATTGACGTGTGTTCCATAAATTTTATGCTTGTCGATTACCCGTCCCTTTCCTTTTCGGCGGATAAGAAAATGACAGATATAACTTAAAATAAAATTAGATGGTATTTACAGGAATTAGCACCACTGTCGCCTTATTAACAAAAAAGTTATTCAGTTTTTTCCTCCTCCTGTAAACTTAGGTCTGTGTAAGTTAGGAGTATTAATAAAATACTTACTAGATAATATATTGAATTTGACAGGAAATTTTAAAGCTCATGTGAAGGTTACTTTATGTAAAAAGCTTGTTATAAGATTAATGACTACCTAAATGATAAAAATATCTGGTATTGCAAGAGCGGTGTGTAAGGATCGAAGCAAATGGAATTCTATAGTCTCTGCTTACCCCGGTGGGAAATAGGCGTGAGTTTATGTATGTATGTATGTCTGGTATTGAATGTGTTCCTCTAGTTATTAAATAACTTGTAATGTATACTACATTGATTCAAAAGATGTGTTGCTGTTGCAGTTTCTTGTCATTTCTTCTCCTCAGCCATAACACCTTGCGTAATGACGTAAATTCAAAAATGTTACATTGACCTTCAACAAGTTAGTTTATGATAATTACGTTGAATAAATGATTCTGATTTCTGAAAGTAGTTTCTGTTAGACCAACGTGATAGGTGAGCCGTATCGCCGTCTATAATGGTCGAGACAACTGTGTTAGCGAAAACTACACTTAAGATGAATTTATAACTTTGCTAACATAACATAAGATCACGACTACATCCCAATTGGGGTAGTCAGAGGTACATCCATCGCAAGTTGAACTAAGTACCCACACCTCACCGAACTTTCTGTTAGACCAACGTGATAGGTGAGCCGTATCGCCGTCTATAATGGTCGAGACAACTGTGTTAGTGAAAACATAAACAAGAATAACTTTGTGATCTTTATAGTTTGTTTAGGACCAAAACCTCTGACACGGCTCATGTAACGACTACATCTCACATACAGGGTGTTGACATGGTCCTGGGTTCGATTCCCGGTGGGGATATATCACAAAGATGACTTTGTGGTCCCTAGTTTGGTTAAGACATTACAGGCTGATCACCTGATTGTCCGAAAGTAAGATGATCCGTGCTTCGGCAGGCACGTTAAGCCGTTGGTCCCGGTTACTACTTACTGATGTATGTAAGTAGGCGTTACATGAGCCATGTCAGGGGCCTTTGGCGGCTCAATAGTAACCCTGACACCAGGGTTGATGAGGTTGGTACTCCACCTCACAGCCCACACGATAGAAGAAGTGACATGGTAACGAAAACTTTGAGGGATGATTCAGACCATGACTCTGAGTTAATATCAAGTGGAATTTACCGTCGCAAAATTTATTACTTTTTTAGTTTTTTTTTTAATATTTTCAATTCTATAGTTTTGCGATGGAAAATTCCACTTGATATTAACTCTGAGTATTCAGCTGAATTATCCTCCTTACTATTCGTTACGATCGATGTCACTTACACCCCGCACAAGTATTACAAATGGCTATACAAGTAGATAGGGTGTTGGTGACATCGTAACAAATACTGAGGGGGATGATTCTAACCATGATCTGAGTTGATATCAGGTGGATTTTCCTATCGGAAAATTCATAAAAATTTTAGTGTTTTTTTTTCAATTATTTTCCGCTCTATACTATTGCCACAGAAAATTCTACTTGATATCAACTCAGAATCATAGTCTGAATCATCCCCCTCAGTATTCGTTACGATGTCACTAACACCCTGTATGAATTTTGCAAAATTTCTGACTCCTAGCATCTTGACTCCTAGCTCTTGTAGTTTGTGAGATTTTGTGATGAGGGAGTCAGTCAGTGACCTTTCATTTTTATATATATTGTAATTATTTACTTTCTCAATTTCAGGGAGGTGATGAGAGTCAAAATGATGGAAGAGAGGAGAGTGAGAAGAAAAGGGGGATATGAAAAGAGGGATTTAAACATAGCTGGCTTGGAGTGGATATACAGTCATGAGTAATATAATATACCCACTTTAGAACCCTGTCGCACTATCATATTTGACTTTTTTTTTTTTTTGACGTGACTTATTGTAGATTTGCCGCAGATGGCATTAACTACTTGGCCGGACAAATACATATTTGACATTTACTGAGGCTTACGGTTTAAATTGTCAAAAAAGTTAATGTGACATGGTTGCAAAGTGTATACATATTAGTACTAGTGACCGTACATACAAGGTGTTAGACACCGTACCGAATACTCAGGGGGATGATTCAGACCATGATTCTGAGTTAATATCAAATGCAACTTCCATCGCATTTTTTTTAAGTTACTTTCAGTTCCATACTTTAGCGACAAAAAATTCCACTCGACATTCACTCAGGATAATGAGCTGAACCATCCCTCACATTATTCGTTACGATGTCACTAGCACTCTGTATACAGGGTGATTCAGACCATGATTCTGAGTTAATATCAAGTGGAGTTTTCCGTCGCAGAATTCACGATTTTTTTAAATTTTTTTATATCTATATTTTTGCGACGAAAAATTCCACTTGATATTAACTCAGGATTATGAAAAGAATCATTCCCCTCAGTATTCGCTACGGTGTCACTAACACTCTGAAATATACTATACATCTCTGCCTACCCCTTTGGAGTACGGGCGTGACTCTATCACCACTGACACCGTTGCCCTAGTGTTATCTCCTTTCAACATTTCATCTCAATTTATAGTAAAAATCACGTAAGTACGACGTAAATTGACCAAATTGGAAATGTCCTTAGAAAAGGTTCATGATCTACTTTTAACCGGCGTGGGAGAAACGATTGATGAATGTGGAGGAAGCAAGAGAAGTGTGTCAGAACTGTCAAAATTTAGGAACACTCAACAGCGCTACCTACATTTGACCTTCTGAGCTTTTTATCTTCATTGCTACAACATAGCCTTTTTAAAGCCTTTTTAACGGCCTCCGTGGTCCAGTGGTTGAGCCTCAGGGTCACGATCCAGGGGCCCCGGGTTCGAATCCCGGTGGGGACATATCACAAAAATCACTTTGTGATCCCTAGTTTGGTTAGGACATTAAAGGCTGATCACCTGTTTGTCCGAAAGTAAGACGATCCGTGCTTCGGAAGGCACGTTAAGCCGTTGGTCCCGGTTACTACTTACTGATGTATGTAGTCGTTACATGAGTCATGTCAGGGGCCTTTGGCGGCTCATTAGTAACCCTGACATCAGGGTTGATGAGGGTGGTGTCGGCGCTGCAGTAGCTCCGGCGTGGGGTTATTGTTTGTTGTGTTGTAGATGTTTAGCAGATAGGATTGCTTCAATGAAACCTTCGTCTTGAGGGGGATTGTTTATTGTCTTGATAATGGTTACATTTTTGTGTTGTGCGCGTACGCGATAGTTACATTGTTATAGTAGTTGGTCGTTACGTGCGTGACGCGGAGATAGATCGTAGAGTAGAGAGTGAATTGAAAGAAGACCGGGACCGGGACCGGAACTTCATCGGTGTTGCCGTTTTTCAGTATTATGGTGCGTTCACGTTGGCGTGAACAGGTGGTATTCCACCTCACAGCCCACACGATAAGAAGAAGACCCTCTGTAATCAATTATGTACGTGTTATTTAATATGTGACCAATTAGATTAATTCTTATAGATTATGATCGCGAATACTACTTACTTACTGATTTTTTATATAAATATTTGTGGTAATATGTAGTCTAAAATATGTAGAATAGATTGTCTACATTGTTTAACGTCGCCTTAAAGTGAAAACCACGAAGCGCCATTTTGAAAATATACATTCTGATATCAATAAAAACGCGAACTTTTGGAGACCGTCAAAAAGAGAAAAGTTGCATACGTATTTAGGGCATGTGTTAAGACACGAAAGATACCAGCTGCTGCAACTCATAATGATGGGTAAAGTCGCAGGAAAAAGTATAAAACTTACAATTGTAAATTACAATGATAATTTGATGTACATTGCGGAGTGTGTGAGCACGAATATTTTGCAGTTTCATACTAGCTACGTAATGAACACCAAATTGTCGTTGTAATTTACAATTGTAAGTTTTATTAAACAGGCCTCTGGTTTCATAATGTCAGGGAGTGGACCGGGTCGAGTGCGGTCGAACTGTTCCGCCTCGCGGGAGATAAGGATAAATTATCAGAGCTGATGGCCAACCTCCACTAGTTGGAGAGCCACCTGAAGAAGAAGAAAAAAATTAAAAAAAAAAAACAAAAAGAAATTGCGACTGTAGTTTGACGATAGTATTAAAGTGTACTTATGTGTACATGTAATTTTAAAAATAAATCATCACTAATTTAAGAGCCACGCTCTTGGCAGTGTAGCATTCTCAATTCTTGTCTATCAAAGACCAAATCCTTCACTTCCTTATTAGACACGACGTTCGCCTTCTCTTGAATCTATTCCATGTAAGGTCTTCTTGGTCTTCCCCTTCCTCTCTTTCCTTGTAGCTTCCCTTCTATCATGTTTGTAATGAATACGTCGTGTCGTGTCTCATTAAGTGTCCAATCTACTTGCCTCTTCTGTCCTCAATAACTTTCAATATTTGCCTGTTTTCCCTTAGCACTTCTTCATTAGTAACTTTTTCAGTCCAACTTAAAAATGAATAAATAAGTAAATAAAATAAATATGATTATGTTTGAACATATAACCTCAAGAAAACCTCGGTTTTTTTTCAATTATTTTCATTCCGGGTAAAAATTTAAATTCATTAAAATAATTTTTGATTGAAACTAACTCTATTGCAGGATTTTGTTTTTTTTTGTTCGGTAACAAAAATTACATTCGAATTTTATTTTTTTCAAAATGGCGCACGCGGTTTCACTATAAGCAATGGTCGATTTGTGTTTGTGTATTTTTTTCTGTTATTTCAAAACGGAACTTTCTTTTTTGTTTATACGAGATGGTACACTCAAAAATTTACTGTCTCTTCCAGTAGTTTTTGATTTTATCATGTCGATCGCTTTTAGCAATAAACCCCCTAAACTGGAACCCGTAGATCCGAACTTGTGCGTTTAAACCGTTGGGGCGAGCGACTGAGCGACTAAAGTGCGCAGTCGGACGACTATTCGCGCGACAAATCGCAGTTTTAGACGACTTTTTAACGGACGTTTTGTACTCTATGATCTGTGCTTATTATTCAATGCCCTGATAAATTTTTTTATCAGGAAAATCACCATCTTACTGCCGACAGATCCATTTTTTTTTGACGTTTCGCTGCAGAGGTTTTGTTTATAAAGAAACATTACGAAAAAAGAATTTAATATCACAACCGAACAAAAGAAAAAAGCTTTAAAAATACAAAATGGCTCCTCCAAAAACACTCTGAAAAAAGCTAAACAAAAGTCGTCAAAAAAAAATTAATAGAATGCGATTTGAAAATAAGTCGTTAGTCGTCGCGACTTGCAACTGCAGCCGCGGTCATCGACCCCACACAAGTTTGGTAATACGTGGGCGCAGTTTTGGCGGGAAAACGACGAACTACGTTTTTTTTCTTCTGATTTCTTTTTTCGTACCTTTTTTAAACTTATTTTTTATTGTATTGTATCTTTTTGTGTATTTTTTAAACCTTTTTATGTTTCTTATTGCACTTTTGTTGTTTGTTAGTGAGGGGACGAACTTTTTTTGCGACCACAAAGTAAGTCGACTTTATTTCAATTATCAAGAATAAAATATAAAAAAAAAGTAATCTGTCTATACTAATATTATAAATGTGATAGTGTATGTGTCTGTTTGTGTGTTTGTTCACGGCAGAACGGAGCGATGAATTGACGTGATTTTTTAAGTGGAGATAATTGAAGGGATAGAGATTGACATAGGCTAGTTTTTGTCTCTCTCTAATCCCAAAATGGGGGATTGAATTTTTTATGGAGCATTCCAAAATTTTCAAGGTAGTAAGCTAAAAATTGATATGCGGACTGTTAATTTTGTGGGTAACAAAAATTCAGCCCAACCCCTACACAGAGGGGGTGTTTTATATGGGAGTTTTCGCAGTTTTCAAGGTAGGAAGCTAAAAATTGGTACATTAGGAAAGGGAAACCGTGTTACCCCGAATTTAACGCAAGCGAAGCCGCGGGCAAAAGCTAGTAACTTATAATTTGCCTTTATTAGTTTTCAGGCATACTCTACGCCTTTTTTATGCATACATCATGATTTTTGCACTTAATCCTTAATTATTTATTACCATGTTTACTTTGACACCATTCTCTTATTTCCACGTTTTTTTGTCTTAAAACACTAACACCCGTGTTTTAAAATGTTCACTCAACTCTTCCTTCACTCGACTCGGCCTCGGCTGAGTATTTTGGTATTTTACACACATACATACATAAACTCACGCCCGTAATTCCTAATGGAGTGGGCAGAGCCACAAGTAATTAAAGACAACTTGCAGCCGCTGTTGATACGATGTCGTAAGCACACGTCGTGGTGTCGTGGTGTTTTGGTATTTCAAGTCGACATTGACGTCCTCGACTTGAGGACTTTACTCACTGGAGTCGAGCATATCATACTGCCAACATAATAATACAAAATTAATGACGTCACGCCTTACTGGAGTAAAGTCGAGTTAAGGTTGAGGCGCTATATAAGAATACCGATTTTGAGCTAAGTTCGAGGAAGGTTGGAGTTAACATAATATAAAATAAATAAATAAAATCAAAACATCTTAAAATACGGGTGATCGTACTTTAATTTTTTTTAAGTACTTACTTAATTGTTTCTGTGTTTATATTTCTTTATTTTACTTGATTTATTTTTATACTTGTCTTGGGTGTAAGTTATCTTTTTTTTTCTTTTTTTTTAATGAGGTACTTTCCAAGCTTCGTTTCCCAAAAAAAAAATAGATAACGCTGCAAAGAGTTGTATTTGTAACCGTAAAAATATTGAATTGGAAAAATGTGGTGTAAATGATATAATCACATTAAGTAATCACGACCATGGTTTACAATAAGCCTAAGATAATACAAATTACAACCAGGATGGCAGTTGCAGGCTATCCATATATATATCCATCCAGCCGTATTCGGCCATGGCGACAAGTCTCCAATCTAGGAACGCCTAAGATGCGCTCTTATATGGCTGACGTAACCGATCTTAGCAGCGAATGTACGGCCACATTCACTGCACGTCAGCACACCTCCGATATAGTTGTGATATGCAGGCTATCAATCAATCAATCAATAATACTATGATGAATAATATCATTATGATGAACCTAAATTTCTTTAATGGGTGTAAAGTATGTAGCCCTAATGATATAAATGATAATTATTGGAAATGTTTCTGTAACAATATTTGCATGCTATTGTTGGTAGCTGATAAGGAGGGACTTTTATGAGTACCATCTATTAATGTACCCTTTTCAAAAGCAAATAAAGAGTATTTCTATTTCTAATTTCGTGGATAACAGATATTATGCATGTTTTATATATATTTTTTTTTTGGGTATAAATGACGACCCTTGTTATTACACCGGTAAAAATATGTACAGCGCCATCTATACTGTTTTTAAGGAACGTAACCTGGAAAGTCCCTCTTTACACATACATAAACTCACGCCCGTAATCCCTAATGGGGTGGGCAGAGCCACAAGTAATCAAAGACAACTTGCAGCCACTGTTGATACGAAGTCCAAAGATGGATATGATGAACCTTATGGTGATAAGGGATCAGCCTATCGCCCATAACATTAGTCCATCATGTTAGAGGACACAATCCCTCTGTCCCTCTTTATTTTAAATTTATTTTAAGTTTAAGATTTTCTATATTTAAAAAATAACTGCGTTTAACGTTTTTATATAGGTGGTAAAAAATATTCTGTGATAAAATGCGATCTTTTTAAAAGTACTTTTTTAAATGAGTTTAAATAATTAAACAATTAAGTACTTTTTTAAATAATTTTGCCACCGAAATTAGGTTATAATGTATCTGTATGTAATGAGGGCGCTGTGGTCGTATTTATTATCGATGTGAAGCGAGTTTTTACTGAATAATAATACTGTATATACCTATTCATTTGTCAGATAGATCAGAAAGATAGATAGAAAATAAAGATCTTTTTTTATTATTTGTTCTCCACAATGTCTGTACATTACAGTGACATTATAATCTTTTACATATTATTATTAAGTATATTTTTTTTATTTAAGTTTTTTATTATTATTTTTTTATTATAATTTTTTTATTTGTGTGTACCACATTGTCGTTTTTGGTTACATAAAATAATGCACATTTGAAGGGTATGTACGGGTGGTGACTGGCGGCCGAGATAAGCCAGAGTCTGTGTTTCGAGATGTTTTTTAGTTCGCTACGTTTTTAACATAACATAATTTTCCAGATATATCCCAATGCAGAGATACAATCAAAGAGCAAAAGTGCAGTAACTAAGCCCCGCGAATTACTTGTAAACAGTGGTGAAATTATGAACCATTAGTTGTCATTATTATATTTATGTTTTTGTTGGTGTTTTTGGTCTATTACAGAAACGACATGTAGGTAACCAGCGGGCTTAGCACCGTAAGCACGCGACTCTTTCTCGCCTCGACACACGTCACCCGTCACTCTCTCACAGTACTGCACAGAAAGAGACAGACGATCTCTGTCGCGGCGAGAAAGAGTCGCGTGCTTACGGTGCTAAGCCCACAGGAGGTCTTAACTGCAACCAGTTAATCTATTACTTTGCAAGAAACTGGACTTTTGCATATCGTACATCCATTGCAAGATGAACTAAGTACCCACACCTCACCGAGCTTTATGTATCATTAATAGAAATGTGCTATGTTTTTTTGTGCCATCATCATCATCAATTTAAGAGCCACGCTCTTGTCGGTGTAGCATTTTCCATTCCAGTCTATCAAAGGCCAATTCCTTGACTTCCCTATAATACACGACGTTAACCATTTCTTTAATCTGTTGCAAGTAAGCTCTTCAGTTCTTAAGTTTTTCTGTTCTTTGTTTTTTGTGCAAAAAATTAACTTTAATAAAATTGTTCACTAAATTGTCAATTATACAAGTATACATGTCACTTTAGCATAATTAGTTCTAGAAGGAAAAAGGAAGAACGCAGAAGAATGTGGAAGTAAAAGAAGAAATAGAAGAACAAAGAAGAACTCAGCCGCTGGCGGGGTGAGGTAGTAGGTTGTATAGTACTGCATTACAACATTATCGAGAAACTGTATAGCCTGCTAACTTTCCCGGCCCGCGGTCACTTCTACAGCAGAAGAGAACAGAACAGAAGATAGAAGAAGACAAATCGTTCTTAATAGTATTAGTTACGTTAAGCCGTTGGTTCCGACTATTACCCGTAAAAACACCTCCCCTGGAGCATTGTGGAGTCTACTCCATAGCCCCACCGGATGATTGAGAGAAAGCCTGTGCACAGCAGTGGGACTTATACAGGGCGTTAGTTGCACCGTAACGAATACTCAGGGGCCTGATTCAGACCATGATTCCGAGTTGATATCAAGTGGAATTTCTTATTGTAAAATTCATGAAATTTTTGTGTTTTCTTTTCTTATTTTCCGTTTCATACTTTTGAGACGGAAAATTACACTTGATATCAACTCTGAATCATGGTCTGAATCATCCCCTTAAGTATTCGTTACGATGTCAGTAACACACTGTATCAGGCTGTTTATGTTATGTTTAGTATTAGTTAGTTTGGTTAGTGTACCTATCTATATTTGTACCTATTTTAATTTTATACGTACAAGTATTCCTATGCTGCACTATCCCGCTTAATATTTTTTTAATATCTTCTATATCTAAGTAGCTATATCAGGCTCAAAAGTTGCCTGGAAGAGATTGCACCTTAGCGATAAGGCCGACTATTGTACTCTTTCTATTTCTCTTTTCGTATTTTTGTATTTCCTGTTTGTGCGATAATGTATTTGTTATTTAATTAAATAACACTTTTTAAATTGTATTACTACATAGTAATATTATACAATAACATAATAGGGTTGTTCTTCTTTTTTATCGACAATGATCTGTCCTTCGTTCTGCTTCTGATAAGTTATGTTTTAGAATTTTATTTCATGTTTTGTTTGTCCAAAAATATAGTTATCTTATTATACTCAAAATACAAGCAAAATACTAATCGGTTCCTCAATTAGTTATTAACGTAGCTTGATCGTTTTTCACAAAATTATGTGACAGAGTGGTAAATTGAAATGCTGTCTCCGATGAAAAGGGCCACTCTGTCACAATATTTTTAGAATGCGCCTGCAAAGAAAAGTATGTTACCAAGATAAAGAGAACCACTAAATAGTCCTCTACAGACACATCTTTATATGATGTTTTAAAATATTTATTGCCGTTATAATTTTAAAGATGTTAAATCCGATAAATCGAGAAAATGTCTTTTTATTGTCGATAAAAAAGAAGAACGACCCAATAACATTTGCGTATGTGTCTTCTATGTTAATACAACCACTTTTTACAATACAATACCATTAATACATTACTTTAAAACTACAATAAGTTAAAAAAAGTTTAGTACACGTAAACACATAAAGCTCACGACTATATCCGAATTGGGGTAGTCAGAAGTACATCCATCGCAAGATGAACTAAGTACCCACACCTCACCGAGCTCCCTGTTACACCAACGTGATAGGTGAGCCGTATCGCCGTCTATAATGGTCGAGACAACTGTGTTAGTGAAAACTGCACTTGAGGTAAATTAATAACTCGTTGGTGCAAGACTGGTACAGAGGTTCGAACCGATCATAGTGTAATTGCAATAAGTGAAACTACTAAATAGACAATTAAGTTTTTATTATGCTTGGTTCGTGGCCGCTTACTATGGGTCTCGTGAGGAGGCTCGGTGTCGCTCAGCGGGCAATGGAGAGAGCTATGCTCGGTATTTCCCTGCTCGATCGAATCAGAAATGAGGAGATCCGCAGGAGAATCAAAGTCACCGACATAGCTCGGAGAATTGCAAAGCTGAAGTGGCAGTGGGCAGGACACATAGCGAGGAGAACCGATGGCCTATGGGGCGGAAAGGTTCTAGAATGGCGACCATGTGTCGGACGACGCTCAGTGGGTAGGCCCGCTACAAGGTGGAAGATCTGGTGAAGGTCGCGGGAAGCCGCTGGATGCGGGCAGCGCAGGACCGATCGTCGTGGAGATCCTTGGGGGAGGCCTATGCCCAGCAGTGGGCGTCATACGGCTGATGATGATATGCTTGGTTCTAGGTTTTGTAGTTTTCGTATGATTCCTTATTTATTTATTTATTTCAACACAATATGCCAACCTTTATATAGGTCCCTGGTCGTCCCATGTTCCTTTTATCGTCAATAAATATTTTAAAAACTTAAATCTCGTGTTTTTATTTCGTTTTACACCTTTATTAGGGGACTTTCTACGCTACGTTCCTGAAAAACAATATAGATGGCGATGTACTGATTTTCCTTCGTTTAACCTTCTAATTTCATGGATAGCAGACATAATGCATCTTTTATAAAAGATAAATAAATAAATAAATCTTTGTTTCTTGGGTATAAATGATGACCCTTGTTATTACACCCAGACACAATTACATCTTCCACCCATTATTATTCTGATCAAACTAAAGAGAAGGAATATAGATAGCAACATTGTTTTATCTGATTTTATTTATTATTTTAATTTATTTGAATGTTTTTATTATGTAAATTATGGATCGTTGTAATCTGAAATAAAGCAATTTTATTTTTTTATAATTCTATACCATAGATCCAAATATTAAGCAACAAATATTTTTATATATTACTCAGCCAATACGTAATAATGCACCCGAGCTATGAGAAAATAGGTAATTATCACATAAAATCTGTACAACGCCATCTATATTGTTTTAGGGTTTTTCATCACGAACACGCTCACGCACACATACACGCACTCGCACACGCCCACGAACACGCACACGAACACGCACAGGCACACACACACAAACATTTCTCCTTTTCATCCACCTTAACGTAAGGACACTTCATCACCACAATTACTTTACTACTTTTTATTTTATTTTTATTTTTTGTTGAATCTCACACATACATAGCTTAAGACCATTTAATATTTACCTACAAACTTGTAATATTTTTAGTAAGACCTAAGGGAAGTAGCGGGACATTCCCAACTCAAGTATCCTCATTACTTACTGGGAAGTCCTATCCACGAACAACTGTTAAGTATGTACTTTCAGAAATAAATGACTTTTTATTTTTTTTATTTATTTATTTATTTAGGGAAAGTACCCTGGAAAGTCCCTTATTGAAAAAAATCAAGGTATTTTTGAAGAAAATCACCGCAGAATGGCAGTTTAAGGAGATAAAAAGTAACATACAACTTTAAGCTCACCAATATAATACGAATGGAGTAGTCAAAAGTACATCCATCGCAGATGAACTAAGTACCCACACCTCACCGAGCTTTCTGTTAGACCAACGTGATAGGTGAGCCGTATCGCCGTCTATAATGGTCGGGACAACTGTGTTAGTCAAACATAACATAAACAGCCTATATACGTCCCACTGCTGGGCACAGGCCTCCCCTCAATCAACCGGAGGGGGTATGGAGCATACTCCACCACGCTGCTCCACTGCGGATTGGTGGAGATTAGTCAAAACTGCACATAAATTAATAACTCGTTGCTAACATTACATAAAGATCACGACTATCTTTCCAATGGGGGTAGTCAGAGATACATTGCAAGATGAACTAAGTACCCACACCTCACCGAGCTTTCTGTTAGACCAACGTCATAGGTGAGCCGTATCGCCGTCTATAATGGTCGAGCCAACTGTGTTAGCGAAAAATTTGCAAAAAAAAACCTTTTCAAAGAATTTGATACGCGAAATCGAATAACGGTAGTTTCCTGTTTTTAACCCAAAAAACGTAAAAATAAGTTCTGTAAGCAAGGGTGCGACATAAGGGGTATGTCACACGCTTTGTGTGTTGTTTTTTTTTTAACTTATTTTTTTAATTGAACACCTGGTGTTCAGTCTATTGATTGATTTTTTTGTATCAAATATTAGCGGTATTGTTAAATAAGGAAGGGTGGATAGATGTTTTTAACCGATTTTGAAAAAAGGGATGCGTGAATGCGTGTTAATTTGCACATGCTATTTCTTTTTTTCATTTATTTTATGTTACACTATCAAAAAGTAGAATTCTCAGCGCTCCCCGTTTGTCTGGCCAAGCAGTGAATGCCATCGGAATCAAATCTAAAAATAAGGTACCCTGTAAAATATAATATTATTGTAATGACAGTAGGATAGAGATATAGCACTTCACTGAGTGAGAAAGAGACGGGAGATACGTCATTATAATCATCTAAAGTCACGTTAGTATCCCTATCGGACTGGGCAGAGCCCTATGACATCAATAAGACTTGCAGCAACTCCTGATGCTCGCCCTAAGAAGGTTTCTTTCGACAGAAAAAGTACTACGTTCCACAAACCAACCTCGTAAACCCTATTGGGGTGAGTAGAATAAGATACAGTAAGGATACCTATTACTATCCTAAGAAGGAAAAGTAATAGTGAATTACCTAATCCAACTTTTCTTTATATTCATGTAGTTCAACTAGTATTAATTTTAGTTTTAAAAGAGACATCTATAGGCTATTTTAAGTACTAATTACTTCCGCTACTCACTACTAGATGGCACGATTTACTTTTATTTACATACTTCTTTACTAGATGGCAGCACAAGCAACAACTTCACTATGGTTGAATGAATATAAACTCTAGCCTTAGAAAATAAAAAATAATTGATAGCGACTAACTTCACATCATTACGTTCAACAAATTTTGAAAGATGGCTACCGTAAAGTTTGCAGTGGTTGATGTTGGTGATTTTCTAGCGAAAAAACAAGCCGCCGAGCCGGATTTGGCGACAGAATGGGCTAAACTAGAAGAGCTATACAATAAAAAGTAAGTTTCATACGCAACATCTTCGACTTTCTTTCAATTTTCGGTCGATAAACAAACCTAACCTTACGTCTTTGTTTTTACAGATTATGGCATCAGTTGACGCTAAAATTGATGGACTTTGTGAAACATTCCTCGCTGCAGCGCGGCGACAATCTAATACAGCTGTACAATAACTTTCTATGCACATTTGAGAACAAGTAAGTTGATTTTGCAAGTCACTATACTTTCGATCCAATGTTTAGACGAAATCTAATCTAAGTTATCGTTTCTTGTTTTTAAACAAATATATTTTTGTCAAACATTTCATCCACCTAAAACCATGCAGCTTCTCAACCCGTATAGGGAAATATGTCTGCAAGAAAAACCTTGGCACAGGGCCCTAACCCTAGACAAAAAAAATAAATTTATTGTAATACCGTTCAACAAACACAGTAATAGTTGTAGTACAGTTTGACATCAATTCTCTTAGGCCTCTTCACCCTGTTGCTGGTTTCCAACAGCATGGTTGCTAAGGGGTTTGAATGGATGGGCAACTGTTCCATATAAACTGCTCACATAAAAAATCTTCTTCCAGGATTAACCCACTCTCGTTGGTAGAGATCCTGGCATTCACCGTGCAGCAGTACTCCAACAAGAAAGACGCCATCGCTTTCCTCGAGAAGGTGGAGCCTAAAGTCAAAGCTAACGATGAAGCGCTCACACTATGCAAGGTGAGAAACACAATGTGATTACTTTTCACCCAACTGTGACAGTGTCACATAATATAATATCACGCCTATTTCCCTTTGGGGTAGGCAGAGACCATGGAATTACCGACCCCACCAGCATGGTCGATGATTTCTCTCATTCAGCGCTTATCTCTATCGGGCCACTAGGGTCAATCTTCTTTTTCTATCATGTGGGTTGTGAGGTGGATTACCAACCGCATCAACCCTGGTGTCATGGTTACTATTGAGCCGCCAAAGGCCCCTGACATGGCTCTTGTAACAACTACATACTTACATCAGTAAGTGGTAACCGTGACCAGCGAATTAACATGCATTCTGATGCATGGATTATCTTACTTTCAGACAATCAGGTGATCAGCCTGTAATGTCTAATCAAACCAGGGATCACAATGTGATTTTTGTGGTCTGTCCCCGCCGGGATTCGAACCAGGGATGCTCAACAATGGAGGCCGTTATATTGTAATTAACTTGTTCCTCATCATTCTGTTGCAGGTCCTGCAAGGCCAGATCTACTTGGAGCAGCTCAACGACCTGGACGCCACGGAGCGTATCATCACAGACATTGAAGGCACGCTGGAAGACGCCGACGGAGTCACCCCCGTGCACGGACGGTTCTATAAGCTTGCTGCTGAGTACTACAGGTATGGTTAATGACCGACTTTCCAATCTATGTTCCCCAAAAACAATATAGATGGCGTTGTACAGATTTTCCTTCGTTTAACCTTCCAATTTAATGGATCATTCATATACATCTTTTATCTATGTTTTTGAGTATAAATGACTCTTGTTATACTCAGGTACAACACATCTTCCACCCATTATTATTCTGATCAAAATAAAGAGAAGCAATATAGGTAACAACATAATTCTATACATATTGTGATCTAAATATCAAGCAACAATTATTTTTATATAGCTTCTACCATTTTTTCATTGTCATTTTACAAACACAAAAATTTTATTTAACAATGCTTGAGATCTTTAATTTATTGTTAATTACTATTTAAAAAACCTGATTACAACATCCATAAATTGGTTAGTAACAGACTTAGCCTATATTAAAAAAAAGAAAAGGAAAGGGAACAAACAGCAAAATTACAAAACATTATCTCTCAATTACGATGTAAATTTGCGATGCCCTATTAGGGTTATGGACTGATACTGTTATTAACTTTAAGACCTTTTTATAATGTACATCATGCAAATAAATGAAATGTGGCGTTGTGAACCCTGGTGTGGTGCTGCAGGGTCCGCGGCCCCATGGCCCGCTACTACCGCGCGGCGCTGCGCTACCTGGGCTGCAGCCGCGGCGGCGCCGACCTGCCGCCCGCCGAGCGCCGCGCCGTGGCGCTCCGCCTCGCGCTGGCCGCCGTCATCGCGCCCACCGTCTACGACCTCGGCGAGCTGGTGAGTGCCGCGTGCCCTGCCCTGCAACACGCAACTCGACAACCTAGTCAAATGAGATGCAGAAATCAGAATCATTTATTCAACGTAATTATAATGGACAAACTTGTTGAAGGTCAATGTAACATTTTTGAATTTACGTCATTTCGCAAAGTGTTATGGCTGAGGAGAAGAAATGACAAGAAACTGCAACAGCAACACATCTTTTAAAAGCCAATGAATACATATAGGCTTTTTACGAAACGTCAAAACGAGTTTTTCTTTGGAGTTTCTATGGCAATACTGTCCTTTAATATCATCAATAAAAGCTTCGGAAGGCACGTTAAGCCGTTTGTCCCGGTTAGAAAGAAAGAAAGAAATGTTTATTATAAAGGGACACCACAGCAACAAATATAAAACAAACAAAAAATATACAATAAAAACACGGAGTAACACATAACTTACAATCAAACACATAATAAAAAATAAAAAACAACAACATACACAAGAAACACAAACAATCGAGTGTATGGACTGGTCAACGATGGTGGTGGTGTCCTTTATAAAAGGGCCTCACTCAGCATAAGCCGCGGCGCGAGCCACGACGCTGGTATTCTGTGGACCCTGCTAAGTGAGGCACGTTACTACTTACTGATGTAATTATGTAGTCGTTACATGAGCCATGTCAGGCGTTTGGCGGCTCAGTAATAACCCTGACACCTGGGTTGATGAGGTTGGTACTCCACCTCACAATCCACACGATAAGAAGAAAATCAATAAAAGCGGTCAAACGTCGTACTCATTGTTACTTAATTCATAAATAAAATTCGAAAATAAGTCGAAAAGTAAAATGGAATGAATTTCCTAAAATCCTTAGTGAGCTACGTCCTAAAAGGAACCCCCATGCAGAGTTTGCGTACGAAACTATATGAATGTGGAGGAAGCAAGGGAAGTGTGTCAGTGTCGAAGCAAAAGGAATTCCATAGTCTCTGCTTACCCCGGTGGGGAATAGGCGTGGGTGTATATATGTGTTTGCATGTACAGCATGAGTAATATCATGTGCGCACTTTGAAACCCTGTCGCACTATCATATTATTTGACATTCTTCTTATCGTATGGGTTATGAGGTGGAATACCAGCCTCATCAACCCAGGGGGCTGTTTAATAAAATTTACAATTGTAAATTACAATGACAATTTAATGTACATTGCGGAGTGTGTGATCACAATATTTTCCGTTTCTTTTTTTATTATTATTATATTAGCTACGTAATGAACATCAAATTGTCGTTGTAATTTACAATTGTAAGTTTTATTAAACAGGCCCCTGGTGTCAGGGTTATGATTGAGCCGACCCTGACGTAGCTCATGTAACAATTACTCACTTACATCAGTAAAGTCTGTAATGTACTAACCAAACTAGGGATCACAAAGGGATATGTCCCCACCGGGATTCGAACCCGGGGCCTCCGGATCGTGAGTCCAACGCTCAACCACTGGACCACAGAGGCCGCCCGATATTTGACATTTAATGAGACTTGTGGTTTAACTTGTCAAAAAAGTTAATGTGACATGTTATCAAAGTGTATATTAGATGTTGATGCACCATAATAAATAAATGTTTCCATAACAGCTGGTCCATCCTATTCTGGAATCCCTGCAAGGTACATCAGACGAGTGGGCGCACGCGCTCCTTCAGGCAGTCGCGGCCGGCGACGTGGCAGCCTTCGACCGCGTGAGGACTGCGCACCCCCATCCGGACATACAGCGCGCTGACCGTCAGCTGCGACAGAAGATCGCCATCCTGTGTCTAATGGAGGTGAGGGAACATTATTATTGTCAGAACATAAATTTAAGGCTCATGTGAAGCTTCATCATCACCAGCCCATTAACGTCCCCACTGCTGGGGCACGGGCCTTCCCTATGGATGGATAGGGAGTACGGGCCTTAAACCATCACGCGGGCCCAGTGCGGATTGGTGGTTATTAACGACTGCTAATGCAACCGGGACCAACGGCTTAACGTGCCTTCCGAAGCACGGAGGAGCTCGATATGAAAACTTTTTTTTTTTTTAGGTCATCCATCCTATGACCGGCCTTTGCTAAAGTTGCTTAACTTCAACAATCACTGACCGAGCGCGTTTACCGCTGCGCCACCGAGCGATGGATGTGAAGCTTACTTTATGTAAAAATCTTATTTAAGATTAATGGCCCCTATTACTACAGACACCTCCTAATTTTACTTTAATTTATACCTGTCATTTTATTATTCACCGAAAAGAAAAGGGACGGACCGTGCCTTCCGTAACACGGATCATCTCACATTCTGAATCAGGTGATCAGCCTGTAACGTCCTATCCAAACCAGGGATCACAAAGTGATTTTTGTGATATGTCCCCACCGGGATTCGAACCCGGGGACTCCGGATCGTGAGTCCGGCCGTTAACACCCTGTATGATAATAACATTTATTTCTGATTTCTTATATAAAAAATTACCACATCGTTTTCCAGATGGCGTTCAACCGTACATCAGCTCAACGGAAGCTGACGTTCGCGGAGATAGCACGCGAGGCGAGGGTGCCGCTTGAAGAGGTGGAGTTATTAGTTATGAAAGCCCTGGCTGAGAACCTTATCAAGGGACACATCGACCAAGTAAGGCCTTTGACAACATTACCTTCTTATGTTAAGTGCCTTTAGGCTCACATTTTAATTGTCTGGAAAGTTTTAAAGCGTTTAGGTAATAAAGAGACCTAAGAAAACATTATCAAGCAGTATATTGACCTAGTAATCCTTTTATAGTAGACATGTGTAAGGGAAATTAATATGGTGTGCCACAAGGTAACATTTTGGGACCGATTCCTTTGTTCAACCAGAATTTTATGTTTTACTAGTTTTCCACTCGCGACTTAGTCCGCGTGGACTTCAGTAGCTTCTTATAGTATTTAGGACTAATGTAGCTTTCGACAGGTGTAACAATTTCCAAAATTGGTTCAGTGGTTTCATAGATTCCTCTGAACACGAGGTCAAGTTGGCCTTGAAAAATCATCTAGCTATACAATTCTATAGTGTTGATTTCGATAGTCTCCTATCGATAGCAACAGCAGTTCATACAAACATACTTCTCTCTCTTTTGGGTCGGTCCCTCATATCTGAGGATCGTCGTCACCATCAGGGTTGCATCTGGACCGGATGATCTGCCTCCACCGGTTTCCGTCTAGCGCTTCCCTTAAGACTGCGTAAATCTTGGATGACGATGAGTCTTTCACTTTGTTGGTCCATCTAGTTGTACAAACATAGTTCCAAGATCTTTAAATATGAGCGTAGAGCTGAAGTAACGGTTGCCCCTTAGGTGAGCTCGACGGTGTGCATCCGCTGGGTGCGGCCCCGCGCGCTGGGCCGGGCCGGCGCCCGCGCGCTGGCGGCGCGGCTGGACGCGTGGTGCGGCGCCGTGGCGGCCGCCGCCGGCCTGCTGCAGCGGCGGGCGCCCGAGCTGCTCACACTCTAGCGCACACGTACGTACACCATTAGCCATCTGCTCGATGTCCTCGAAGCGGACGTCGGCTCAATAATAACCCTGACATCAGGGCTGGTGAGGTTGTTATTCCACCACACAACCCACACGATAAGAGGAAGAACTGAACAAAGACACATTTGAGTTCGAGGCACCGACTTCGGTGTGAAGTAATATGTGAAATGCCCTTTATGTAGGAATGCTTATTTTTCTTTCAGGCAACCGATCGTGTTTGTGAGGAAGGGATCCTGAAACTGAAGAATCTTACACCCATATTCCAAAATGTTCACTCGGAACTTGCTAGACTCCCTCGTCAGAACTCAGCTCTAAATTGGTATTCTTATACAGCGCCTCAACCCTAACTCGGGTTTACTCCAGTCAGGCATGACGTCATTTTCGTATTATTATGTTGGCAGTATGATTATGACACTTAAATGTTGAATAGGTACTCATTCACTTCATTGAGTGCCTATCAACCTGCTTGAAATTTAAAAAGAGTGAATTAGCTCAGATGAATTAAGTTCCCGAAGGGATTTTTACTGATAAAAAGTTTCAATACTTCAGTGAATAAAGTAAACTTGAAGTTAACTTAAATGCACCCAGGTGAATAAGGTGAATAAAGTTTTTAAAAAGTAAATGCACCCTGAAGATTAAAGATTGCAGCGTGGTGGAGTATGCTCCATACCCCCTCCGGTTGATTGTGGGGAGGCCTGTGCCCAGCAGTGGGACGTATATAGGGTTTATGATATGTATGTTGTATGTATGGTGATTATAGATTACTAAAAGTTAGTTTAATGCACCTAGGTGAATTAGCTCGGGTGAATTAAGTTTACGAAGGGGTTTGACTCCAGTGAGTAAAGTCCTCAAGCCGAGGAGGTGAATGTCAACTTGAAATATCAAAATGGCGGAAATGAAGGGCGCGTCGAGTGAACATCTTAGAACACGGTTGTCAGTGTTTTAAAAAGGATTGCATTACAATAGTTATTATATACCTGATATTTCGATGTATTTGCATAAAAATATAGTTAAAGCATTTGTAACATTTAATTTGTTTTATTTACCCATAAACCGCGGAACGGCGGGCTTCGACCTAACCCTCGCAAAAAACTTACATTGGTGCTAATTCCCGTAAATACCATCTAATTTTATTTTAAGTTATATCTGTCATTTTCTTATCCACCGAAAAGGAAAGGGACGGGTAATCGACAAGCATAAAATTTATGGAACACACGTCAATTTTAAGCACAAATCTAAAACAACGTCTAAAAATTTTACATTGGCCAATAACCCGACAGAAATGAGACTGTTGTTGCCCGCGCTCAGGGGTATGTTCGTTTCATGGTCAATTAATGCATGTATCTTTTTTGACATTTGAATCAAAGACGAATGGCGAGCGCCCAGAGGCGCCCATACAAGTTTTTATTTAAGTCCAAATTACAGCGTCTATTCATCAAAAATATTTTAATTAATCGTGGTTCTAAATAAATATGTATAAGTTTCATACCCGGGTATTTTCTTTCTATTTATTACGATATATTGAAAAATTGGCCAAAATTATTTCATGAAGATTAGTAAATGTCGCATTTATAGACGCTAACGTTTTTTCAAAATATTTTCTCGCCAATTTTCTTTCTATCTCGGACACAATTCAAAATATCCGCAATTTAAAAATGTGGCGGTAACCGATGTCGATTTTTGGGTGGCGTTAATAGGAGCGTTTACCTTACGTAATTTCTGTGAAAAAGCACACTGTGACGTCATAGATAAACGTGATAATATGCCGCACTTAATATTGCGTTTTTCTTTAATAAAATTGAAGAACAAATATGTTAATGTTGGCAATTTCTAAAAAGGAACGTCACGTCACTTTTTAAGAGAAAAACGTTTTGGCGGGTGTTCCGTCCTACTTTTTTTTTCCTTTTGCCCATTTGAGGATCAGGCTAAGATCATAAGACCATGCTGCCTTGTCTTCAGTACATTTCCTTTGCTGCTCAATATCAATAAGGAAGGTCTTCCGTAGTAATTTATTTTGTCCAATCCGAAATATAACGTCTTCGGTTTTATATCTTGTTGTAAAATCCGAGAAATAATGTCATATGTAATTAAGTTCTCTTTTGTCAAATTTCAGCAATAAAGTCTTCAGTAATCTTCTTTACAATATCCAATCCAATAGTTCGTCATTAGGTTTTTCTTTAATAAAATTGAAGAATAAGTTAATGTTGGCAATTTCAAAAAAGGAACATCACGTCACTTTTTAAGAGAAAAACGTTTTGGCGGGTGTTCCGTCTGGGACTACGAAGAAAAAAAACAAGTGAAGACGATTATTGTCGAGAGAAAACTGAAAGACTAGTTGCTGTATTCTTTTGTAATAATATTTCTTATTATAATTTGTAGTAATAATATTTGGTTACCGTAATAAGAGTGATATTTGTGCTACTTAACAATTACTGATTAAAACTGGGTATGTTACTAACATTTACGTTTTATTGTAGTTTGCTCACATTAAATAGAAAAAAACAAAACCTTTTTGTCAGTAGATCTGTCTTTATTTAGTAATCAGAATTTCATAATTTATCTTTGACTTAGTATATTGTCACCTTATTGTAAAAAAACATGTTGGCGCCTTTATGAAAGACCACATTCTGATATGACTTTCAACAAAACCTTGACTTGTTAAATAATAATATAATGTTATAGCGATTAATAATAGCGAGGTTCTGTTAAGAAAAATCAAATGTGAATGTCATTTAAAAAAAAAAACGCTTACCTAGTTTTACATATAAGGTAACCATAATAATTTTTTGGAATGTTGGTAACCTTATAAGGTATGAAACATAATATCTTTATGTTAACTGTTTAATATCCATAGATAAGTAATACAAAGATGTGTATCACTTACTTAGTTTCATGTACATAATAATTTTATGTACATACTATGTAAATGTACAATTATCTATGACTTGTACGATTTCACCTAAATCTATAGCTCATCATTCCGTTTAATTTTAACCAACTCAACGTGGAATATCAACGTAGCGTGTGCAGGGATCTTCGGTGGAGAACCCTTTGCCCCGTATGCGAGCTCCGGTGGGATCACTAGCTTTCTCTGTTCCCCTTCACACATACCTGGAAGCAGAAAATGTAATTGATAGGTATGGAAGAGTCAAAAATGTATACCTTGGAAAATAAAAAAAATATTTAGTTTTTATTTTATAGGTACAGGCCTAATAAAGGTTTTTAACTGCCTGTAATAAAGGTTTTTAACTTTAATAATAATAATAATTTGAACTTAAATTTTTAACAGTAAATTATTTAATTCAATATTTCAATTTTAAAATCATCCGAGAAATTCATTTTCAGAGGTATGTGACCTAACCAGTATTGCAGGCTTTCCCTTCACGGGTTGGAAGGTCAGACAGGCAGTCACTTCTGTAAAAACCCTGTGATTAACAAGATAATGCTAGGGAGATGATGAATATTTCAATTTTAAGTTCAAGTTGTTACTAACCATCTATGGGCTAAGTTGCCTAAAAATAAATTAATTTTATGTTTATTATTACCAAGGAGTCCCTGGTCCCAGCCTTTGATGACTTGCCGGGAACCGAGTGTGAATGTAAGAGGGTTGCCTCGAGGAATAGAACTGTCAAATTCTGTGCCGTCTTCCAATGTTCCCTGAAAATATAGGAGAAAGGAAATTGTTAAGATATTCCGGTCATTTTCTTATCCACTCAAAAGGAAAGGGACGGATGATTGAGTAGTGAATCGTACCGTAACCCGTCCATAGAGAGATCATCAGCTCATTCTCAGCCTTATGAAATTAAATAGATCTTGTTAGAAAATGCAAAATCTCTTATAAAGTCGTAAAACTTAACCTAAACAACTGTTGCAATTAGTGGACAGAAAAATGGATTATGTCTAAGTTATATTTACCGTGTAATGCATATAAAGCATATCTCCTTTCCTGCTTTTAATTGGACAATTATCCGGCCGTTTTTTCACACCAATTTGCAATTTTTTCACCGCATCACTTTTGGACAGAACATACGGGATTATACTAAAAACAATAAGTACGAAAAGTAGAATTTTACAAATTGTAGCTATAAAAGTCTTCATTATATCTTTTAATACAACTTGTGTGCTGTTTTTTAGTAATAAAATTGCAATTTAAATCGTGTTTTTGAATTAGAAAATTGAATGACACGAATCCTTTGACAACACGACTTCGATCGATAAGAAATGCAGTGTTGCCATATTCCTCTTTGTGTTAGAAAAGAAAACACTGAATATCGATTTTATGGAAAGTATAGCTGTTTTAAAGTTTAAGCATTTTTTTGAAATGGTTTCTTATTAAAGTATATTACATCTTGCATATATGTAATTTTTCAAATAACCCGCGCTCGCGTTATTTTGTTGCTATCACAATATGGCCATTTACTATAATTAATCGATTGTTTTCCAAATCGATTTTAATTATACGCAATACCAGAAATTAATTTCCCTTGATAAAATTGTTTAAAATGACTAGAAATATAAATGAAATAACGTTGTCCTTGTCCCATTGCAAAAATGTCGTAAAGTTTTAATACCTAATTTTCACATCACGAGTCTAGTGAAATCGGGAGCGATGCACGCATTTGCAAATGGCGACTACGTGACGGGTGTTCACTCGCCGTCAAAATGCATGTGCAATGTTTCCAAAATATCTAAGCACAATTTGTGTTGCCTCTAACTGTATTTGTATTAAAACTGGTAAGTAAACAGTTTTTCTTTAATTTCCATCAATATTACGTAATGAATGTTATTTTGTTAATCACTTGTCGGCTGTCTCTCTCGTTTGTTATGATTCGTTCCTGTCATTATTTACAATCGGCGTCGCGACGTATAGCCATCTCGCTCTCGCGCGCAGTTTCCTTGCAATAGGTTTTTCATTTTTAAGTGCGCGACCGAGACCGCGGGAGGAAAGCGGGCCCCAATGGAAAAATATGAACAATTTTGTGCTCTTAAAAATTATTGATTTTTCATCGTTAAAAAAACATTGGACGCCGCTAATTGCATACGTGATGTGGTGTCGCGCGGTGGGCCTCCGCTGTAAGTACCAGTCTATTTCAGTAGTTTTCCCCTTTTTGAGGTTGTGGTCGTGAAAAGTCACACATTTCAGCACATGATAGTCGACCATTTCGTTCGCTATTGCGTTTCTAGTTTTTTTCGCGTCAGAGCACAGTCACGGGTAATTGTTTTAAATATTGATTTTTTTATTGGGGGTCTTGCTTGCATGTGTGAGTCAGTGAATGTTTATAACATTAGTTGGGGCCTGCGTTATACTATTTTGGGATCGGCCAAATATGTTGGCTTTGTGATCATGTTTTAACCATCAGTGTGTTCTCGAGCGCTCAGTCCTCTAAGGTTCTCTGCCAAAGAAAATTATTGTGTCTCAGCGCTTCCTGTTATCGTGTGTAACTTTTTAAGTGTCTGGATTTCTTACTCGGTGAGTGTTGTGTGGTACCTGTGCGCGCTATTTAGAGTTAATGTACGTCTTTATCGGTCAAACGACCAAACCTAATGTTTACCACTATGTGGAACGTAAAAATTTCTGATAAGATATACAGTGTACTTTTCTTAAGATTTATAGTTTCAATATTTTTTTAGAAGTGTTACAATTTATTTTAAATCTTCTCCTACAGTCTGAGACATGTTTACATCAATTATTTTCTTTATTTACACTTCTTTTCACTTTTCCCTTTAAGGGCTACCAGAAAGTAAAAGCAAAACAAAAAAAGTAAAGGCTCATAAAATGTATTTCCCCTGTTGATTAATCACGAAGAATGTACCTCAATATTGTCAGTATTGCAGTAACAATAGGAATATTCAAACACTTGTAATCATAAGGAAAACCCTAGAGAGATAAGCATAATTCTAAAAGTATAACATATCAAACATTAAAATTTCTGCTAATCTTACTGCGTGAAGTTTTCACTATTCCGCAGTCATTAATATACCTACAATGTTGTTGTGATTTTGTCCCCCAAGCCAGCATGTAACTCAGAATTCTTGAAGCTATTTTGGTAATAGTCAATCAATACCTGACTATCAAGGACCATCGTCATTTTCATTACAAAGTAACGGTGTTGATCAGAGAATATATCGATATTTCTTTCTGTACATCGGGTATCAACATGCTTTTTTTTTCTATGTATTATGGTAGCGTGCTATCTGGTTCTCGATAGTAGATGAGCCTTCCAGAGTGATTCAGCTTGTCTCGAATTTTCTGGCGTCAATTACGTACGGGATAATGAGTCGGTTTCTACTCTGCAAAAGACTTCCCTTTCAAAAACTTCGCAGGAACTAGGATGTTGTTTGACCTTCGAAACGGGGTAACCATAACATCTAGAGCAAATTGAAATTTATTGCGCCTATTCCGGAGTCTCCGGAGGAGTCGACTTACCTATATCAGTTGTAAAAGGGATCTCACTAACTTTGACAAGTTTAGGCTTGTATAGGTAGAGCCTATGGTAACACATTATACGTCAATGAGTTGAGGCTTATATGTAAAAGAAATCACTGTCGGACAGGTAGACTCAACGCATGTGATCCATGTTGGAGTGGAGAAAGCCACAAGTCTTCATAAGATAACGTGCACCACATGTGTCATTGGAGATCTAAAACGATGAATCGTAAATGGTGATAGACTGTCGTTGCCTCCCCACCTTACAGATAGTCCAAATGTGTCATGTTAACCCTAACAAAACAATCCCCCAGCAACTTAGACGACGTGCGTGGGACCATAGAATGGATTTTAAACATCTGCACCCACGCAGCTCCAGCAAATAAGCACAGACGTAGAGCCATTTAAATAAGATATTATTACGTAGGTAATCGACGTGTACCTTACCATCTTCGCGCATGCTCGTAAATGCATTCGTTTTGACAGGCCTCAGTTACTAAGTACGTAATGCATTTCTTCTTTTCAATCATTTTTCTGCTTGGAGTATAACAAAACTGCTGAGCTGCTTGCCTTTCCGGGCGTAAAAGGGTGGTTCTTCGAACGGAACTTAACGAAAGTCAATATCATTACCGTAAATGAATAGAATAGAAATAGTTATTATAAAAGGACGCCACACCAATATTTTTACAAAACACAAAAAAAGCAAAACGGATGTCGAAATGATCATAAAGTGGTGGACGTCCTGAGATAAAAGGGCCTCAATCAGCACAAGTCGCGGCGTGAACCACGACGCTGGTATTGTGTGGACCCTGTTGAGTGAGGCACGAACATCGTGCAAAAATACATAGAATCTTCTTTCCAAAGATCCAATTAGAATTTGTATATGTCGCCAAATTACGTAAGTTCCAATTGGATATTTGCAAAAAGCCCAAAAATTTTCTAGAATATTTTTACATTAACGGTATTGACTTCAGGTAATTGGATGATCTACCCAAATATGTCGTAAAAACCGATATACAGATGGCCATTTTAATGATGGTTTATCAATATAAGCGTTGGGTTAACCTCTCACCATATCATTCATCGTATCCATTAGGACTATAAAACTAAGTGTAATAATTAAAAAAAATTCAGCATATCTTTTTCTTTCGCCCATTTAAGGGTCAAGGGGGCGTTAAGCCCTTATTCCTGGGTATTAGACGTAAAAAACCTCCACCATTCCGTAGGGCAGAGCAGCGTGATGGAGTATGATTGAGGGGAGGCCTGTACCCAGCTGTGGGACGTATATAGGCCGTGTCCAGGCTAAGATCATACTACATCATATGCATAGTGGACCATCTTAGAATCTACACGCGGAAAACTCAGCCCACTAACAACATCATGCTACCCAGACATCTAGCTAAAGCGCGAGGCACGGCGCCGTTGTCTGTGGACCCTGCTGAGTTATACAGAAACAGTGTTACATTAATCACCTCATTGTATATCGTAAAGAAGTCATATTTACTTGTTGTTATCTGAATGGTACGAAATATTGAAGTGGGTATATGATTATAAATAAATTATTGATTGTACACGTAAATAAATAACCAATAGCAATGAAAACGTACAAAAGGTAGGCTTATATCTAAAATAGATCTCTTTAATAATCAGAATCATTTATTCAACGTAATTATCATGGATAAACTTACTGAAGGTCATTTTTGAATCTACGTCATTTCGCAAAGTGTTATGGCTTAGGAGAAGAAATGACAAGAAACTGCAACAGCAACACATCTTTTAAATCAATGTAGTAAACGTGTAAATTATAACATTGATGTGTGTATTATGTATGTAAGATGATGCAAGAGTGTGTGTATGTGTGTGTGTGTGTGTGTGAATAATATTGAATAACTTCTATATCGAATCTAATAACTTTTCAGCAAAGACCATTCAGTGTTGACATAAAATTCATTTCCGTAAAAACAGTTGTCAATTTCAGGCATCAGGACTGTCAGATTTCGTGATTTATGTAGTTCATTTACGCCAACCTCAGCTCAGGGTGTCTGAGAGAATTGGGCCGATAGCGATAAGCGCCGAATGAGGGAAATCATCTACGCCGGAGGGTTCGGTATCGGGGTCCTGAAGTGTTTGTTGTCGCGAACTGGTTGGCCGCCTCGATGGCTAGAATAATCGGGTCGTCGTAGGCGCCGATATTTTTCAGTACCGTCCCTAAGAGGGATGTATCCGGTAGCCGCAACTACCAGTAGCTGGTACTTTCGATTCAGATCCTTATTTCGACGACACAAGGATATTTTAACACATTAAAGATGGGTATGGGTGGTTTGGACACGTAGAGCGGATGAAGGATAATAGAATTGCGAAAGCGGTATACCTATAAAGCGAAAGTTGATGGTAGGGCTGGCAGCGGAAGACCTAGAAAGACTTACATGGACCAAATTGGAGATGTCTTTAGAAAAACTTTAGTACGATCTACTCTGAACCGGCGTGCGTGTATGAAGCGATTCAAATTCAAAAATATCTTTATTCAGTAGGTTACACTTTGAATCGTCAATTTTTACATAACGAACGTCTCATCCGCCTAAAACTACTGCAGCTTCTCACAACCTGTATAGCAGGGGAAAAGAAGCTGCAAGAAAACCTCGGGACAGGGCCCTAGACTTTTTTTTTAAATAAACTTAAAATATTATTATACAATGGAGTAATTTAGCTGCCTAATATCATTTCTCAGACAGTTAATCCCATGCATTCATATGTTCTAAATAATCACTAACCTTATAATAATTGATGTATGTGGAGGAAGCAAGAGAAGTGTGTCAGGATCGAAGCAAATGGAATTCCATAGGCTCTGCTTACCTCAGTGGGAAATAGGCGTGAGTTTATGTATGTGTGTAAAGATGGGTACAAAACGTGTGTACAAAAGTTAGCTTACAACTCCAAGGTTTCAAAACAGAACAAGCACACGTCATGTATTGTTTCCAGACTTCAAGACAACATGAAAATCATGCATGATGTCATTGCTGTATTACTACTATAAACTACTAAAGTATAGTAGTAAACTAATGATTACATTTATTTACGTTGAGGGATACTACAAGGTACAACTAGATGTAGCCAAGCGTGAGTCGTGTCTTCATTATAAGGTTCTGGGGTGTAAAATGGCCACATCGAAGCAATTCATCTTAACAAAGCATTTGACATTTGTTTGCATTGCGCACTTAATTTTATATGCGCATTATTGCTTTCTTAGATGCATTGCTTCGATGTAGCCATTTTAACCCCCCCAGTAGAACAAACAAAGTTACTCTAGTTTTTTAATAACTTGTAATGTATACTTGCATTGATTTAAAAGATGTGTTGCTGTTGCAGTTTCTTGTCATTTCTTCTCCTCAGCTTCATAGATCTTGTGTAATGATGTAGATTAAAAAATGTTAAATTGACCTTCAACAAGTTTATCCGTGATAATTACGTTGAGTAAATTTTTCTGATTCAAAGCTATTGATTTTGTCTATGACAAGATTTTGCTTCCAAATTGACAAAGTCCTTGCTGATAACCTCTCTCTCGCCAATAAGTGTAAGTAATTCAAGCAATTCATCTAAAAAAAAATTTTGCTATTTGACATTACGCACTTATTTTTATATATGCGCTAATGTCAAATTGAAATATTGTTTTTTTAGGTGAATTGCATTGATGAGGTCTTTTTAGAGCCCTAGAAGAAAGATTTTCCGACAGATATCAACTCAGAATCATGGTCTGAACCATCTCCCTCAGTATTCGTTACGATGTCACTAACACCCTGTATACGTGTGTTAATTTTATTTATGTTTTTTTTTTTTATTGAAATGTATAGAGGTACTTGCGGGTTTTTCAGTCCCCCGCGGACCCCTGCCACCGCGCCGAATCAGCGTGCTATTGTCCCCAATGTTTTCCATTTCTCGCTGCCATTGCAATCAATGACAATTGTTTTCCATTTTGTAACTCTTGTGCAATTATTTTATAGTTCAAATGCATTTATAAAGAATTGCAATTATTTACTTTGTTACTCTCTTCGTCAAATGTGTTGTTGTGCGTTGCAGATAGGTAGTTTTGGTAGTTCTTCGAGCTCCGGAAGTCAATTTCATAACCGGGAATGCTAAAATATCCTAGAACCTTTTGTCTTTATGCAAATATCCAGTTAGAACTAATGTATGTCGCCAATTTACGTAAGTTCTAACGGCCTCTGTGGTCCAGAAGTTGGTCCCGGTGGGGACATATCACAAAAATCACTTTGTGATCCCTAGTTTGGTTAGGCCATTACAGGCTGATCACCTGATTGTCCGAAAGTAAGATGATCCGTGCACGTTAACCCGTTGGTCCTGGTTACTACTTACTAATGTAAGTACGTGGTCGTTACATGAGCCATGTCAGGGGCCTTTGGCGGCTCAATCACAACCCTGACCCCAGGGTTGATGAGCCTGGTATTCCACCTCATAACCCACACGATAAGAAGAGACTAAATGACCCTGTCAACATAGAACCCTTTTCCATATTTTATAATTTATCAAACCTTCTTCTTCCACGAATATTTCAAGACCAAAATTAGCCAATTTTTGTGATATGTCCCCACCGGTATTCAAACCCGGGGCCTCCGGATCGTGAGTCCAACGCCCAACCACAGGACAACAGAGACCGTAGGGTCATTTGGTAAATTAAATAAGTGGAAACGAGACAGAAAATTGCATCCAGATATTATTAAACTCAGGTGCCGCGAGGCCGCCCTACGCCGACAAAATCAATACACGCGTATGTACTCCCTGAAAAGACTGATACACTCCAGCCAGACGCGGGCAAACTACATCTGATTTATGTGTGCAGCTATATCGATGTATAATATCGATGTTATATATGTTGCCTACGTACATAAAACTCTTAACAGGGTGGGTAATGTGGGCATAAAAGCATTAAAAGAACAAAATATTGAAAAAAAATATAGTTCCATAATTAAAACACATATAACGGGTTCTTACCGCGTTTAAAATAGGGATATGAGACTCCCGATATTTCGACACTGTTGCAAATATAGTTCCATACAATAAAGTGTACTTTTCATTTGAAAATCTTATTTTGGATCTGTGAAGTTTGGGGGCTAGTTCATCAGATGATCGAATGAAACACACCGGTTGATCTCACACCATTTACTTAGCATATTCACAGTTACGATAAATAAAGCACAATATTAGGAGCCTAGATTTTTCTGTACGATAAATCATCATCAGCCGTACGACGCCCACTGCTGGGCATAGGCCTCCCCCAAGGATCTCCACGACGATAAATAAACTGTTTTATTTATTTTTAATTCAGTAGACAACTTTTTTTTTAAAGAGCGTCTAGGGCCCTGTGCCGAGGTTTTTCTTGCAGCTTCTGACCCCCGACTATACAGGTTGTGTGAAGCTGCAGTAGTTTTAGGCGGATGAGACGTTCGTTATGTAAAAATTGACCATTCAAAGTGTAACTAGAGGTATGTTACCTATTGAATATAGATATTTTTGAATTTGAAAAACTAGAAGCGAGCGACTTTTGATAAGTAGGCCTAAGGTAGATACGATGGACTCTTATGATAATTATCTTATATTCCATCATATTAGTAAAGACAAAATCGCTGTCGTTTTCAGCTATTCCAGGAAGATAAGCAGCTGAACGCGCCCTGAATAACGCAGTGAATATAATTTCAAAGCGATTATAACATTCATTCCTCAATGTGCGAGTCTGATTCTAAGAAGGAGTGTTGGCCTCAAAATGGTCCAAATATAACCTAACACGGGCCACCAGCCGACGCCGGCGGGACCCCCGCGCGATCTATTTCCGTCGCGCCCCTAGGGTCGATGCCCCCAGACCCCTCCCTCGGAGTTTTTTTTATTTATCTTCCCAAAGATAATACTGTTTGTAGGTAGAGATTTTGTGTCTGGCCTGTCTTTGGGGGCTTTTTTCGACGTTCAATGTTTTGGAGTATTGATTTCAGCTGACGCGATGGAAATTTTAAAGCTGGCAACCATAACCGGGGAATGTTTCTGTTATAAAAACTCTTTAGTAGTTAAGACACTGGCTGATTTTTTTATTGTTCTTTCTTGTACTCTGATCCTTTTCTCTTCTTATCGTGTGGGTTGTGAGGTGGAATACCAGCCTCATCAACCCTGGTGTCAGGGTTATGATTGAGCCGCCAAAGGCCCCTGACATGGCTCACGTAACGATTACTCTTTTACATCAGTAAATAGTAACCGGGACCAACGGCTTAACGTGCCTTCCGAAGCACAGATCATCTTACTTTCGGAACTAGGGATTACAAAGTGATTTTTATGATATGTCCCCATCGGGGTTCGAACTCGGGGCCTCGGGATCGTGAGTCCAACGCTCAACCACTGGACCACAGAGACAGTTATCTGTCTGTCCGTTATCTGATCCTATCTGCTGCTAGGTAACAAAGCTCTTTTTAAATAACATATGCGCCTTTTACAGCCTATCACATCACTAACCACAACCCACAGCCGCTAAATGATAAATTAAGCTCACAACTATATTTCTCATTGAGGTAGTCCTCTATTTATTTATTTATTTTGAGGAAGACTTAAGTCCATATACATTTTCTAAAATAATAACCAGACAATAACTAAAGGCTAATTACAAGTCTCCACCTAATAGTGGCTAATTTATTTACCCATTTCTCTCTCTCTCTCTATTTAAGAGCTGCGCTCTTGTCGGTGGAGTAATCGCCATTCCTCTCTTCTTCCCACCAAAACCTTCACCTCCCGATACGACACGACCTGCACCTACTCTTTTATTTGTTTCATAAATGTTATCCTAGGTCTACCCATTCCTCTCTTCCCTTCAATTTTTCCTTGTATAATGTTTGTTATAAATGGATCGTGTCGTATCAGGTGGCCAATCATATTTCCTCTCCGGTTCTCTATAGTCTTTTCTATTTACTTCTTCTTCTTATCGTGTGGGTTGTGAGGTGGAGTACCAACCTCATCAACCCTGGTGTCATTTCTATATGATGATATTACAAAGGACATGAACCCTTTGTTTTTTTTTGCAAATGGTGATTTCAAGATTGTGACTACACGCCCCACACGACTGCCCTCTAAAAGAATTATCATAAACGTATTCATTCTGAAAATAACGCATTACAAAGTCAAGTTTATACTTCTACGCGAAACTGACTCGGAAAATGTCACTTTGGAAAGAATTCGTAAATAAAACCGCGTATGTTTCCCACTATGTATCTCTTTTGTTCTTTATTTAATAGCTGCGCTCTTGTCGGTGCAGTAATCGCCAATCCTCTTTTCTTACCGCCAAATCCTTCACCTTCTGATACGAGACGACCTGCACCTTTAGGGAAGAGAGGAAGGGGTAGACCGAGGAGAACATTTATGAAACTAGAGAGTATGCAGACCAAAAAAATAAAATAAAAAATAAATCTCTTTTGAAATTTTGATTTTTTTTCAGACCACGGAATCTCATAGGCTAGTCAAATGAGATATTACGAAAGGTCTTTGGAGACGATTTTTTTAAAATTAAGACGGGACGTTTTGCAAACTATAATAAGTACTTACGTTTTTTTTTACGTTCTCACAACCAAATATCGGTTCTACAGTGTCGTAACATTGAGGACAGAAGAGGAAAGATGATTGGACACTTAATAAGATACGACGAATTTATTAAAAACATCATAGAAGGGAAGCTACAAGGAAAGAGAGGAAGGGGAAGACCAAGAAGAGCTTACTTAGAACAGATTAAAGAGAAGGCGAACGTCGTGTCTTATATAGTGAAGGAATTGGCCTTTGATAGACAAGAATGGAGAATGCTACACCGACAAGAGCGCGGCTCTTAAATTAGTGATGTGATGAGTGTCGTTACTCGCCGCTTGTGGCAAAATGCACACTTTTTAACAGAGATTGGTTGTCTATTTGTTATACGAGGTCTATGTTCGACACATAATTCCTTCGTACAGCTCATTTGGTGTCAATGACTCATCGATCCATGAGGGGGTGAGGCTGAGTTTAATAAATACGATTCGACGCCACAGCTCCTATAATTCGCCAAGCTGGTTAGGCGGTAGAGAAAGGCTTGTGGCAGACAGGAATTGCAGTTGTGTTATTCAACACACATACATAATTAAAACACATAATAACGGGTTCTTACCGCCTTTAAATCAGGGAAATATGAGACTCCCGATATTTCGACACTGTTGCAAGTGCCATGATCACGGGTCTCATATTTCCGTGATTTCAACGCGGTAAGAACCCGTTATTATGTGCTTTAATTATGATAATAACCGCGTAAACTTAAAACAATATATAAACAACCCTCCGGCGTGGTCTACGATTTCCCTCATTCGATTATCACTAGGGACGACGCCTTGAGCCAAGGTTCGCGCCCATCTGGGCACCGTCAGGCCTGTTGTCTCGTAAAGTGATTTCGTCAATGTCCCCGTCGGGAATCGAACCCGGATCTCCAGATCGTGAGCCTAACTCTAGCCACTAGACCACCGAGGCTGTTTCCAGACACAATAGTTAAAAAGTACACAGTGTATATCGATAATGGATTATCTAATGACAACACTATTGTGTTGTGTACGTAGATATTGGCCCCGATTCCTGCAGACATCTCTTAATTTTACTTTAAGTTATACCTGTCATTTTCTTATCCGCCGAAAAGGAAAGGGACGGATGATTGACAGCTCTTAATTTTAGGAAGAATGCGTAAATAAATGAATAACCCGGGCGAATTTTTAGACGGTTGTTTTAGATTTGTGCTTAAAATTGACGTGTGTTCCATAAATTTTATGCTTGTCGATTACCCGTCCCTTTCCTTTTCGGCGGATAAGAAAATGACAGATATAACCTAAAATAAAATTAGATGGTATTTACAGGAATTAGCACCATTATACAATAACATAATTATACCTCTGCATTAGGGTGGAACAGCTTGTAGCGGTTAGGTTTCCCGCCCAAACAACCATTTGAACCCTAGAAAGCTGTTGATACTTTGATTTTCTATGGATTTTGTACATTAATAGCAAAGTAATAGATAATTATAGTTTAAAATATCATGCGTTATTCTATTTACACCTCACTTCTTGGGAAGTTATTCCTGGTGGGTTAAAATGGCCACATCGAAGCAATTTAGCTAAGAAAGCAATATTGCAATTTGACATTTGCGCATATAAAAGTAAGTGCGCAATGCAAACAAATGTCAAATAGCAATATTTCTTTCTTAGATGAATTGCTTCGATGTGGCCATTTTAACCCACCTGAGCGCGTATTAATTTATTTCTGGTTACTCAGTAGGGAAGTAGGCATGTGTTTGTGTATGTAGATATGTACAGTCATGAGCAATATAATTTACTCACTTTAGGACTCTGTCGCACTAACATATTTGACATTTAGTGAGACTTACAGTTCAATTTGTCAAAAAAGTTAATGTGACATGGTACCAAAGTGTATACATATTAATGCTCGTGACCGTAGTTGCGAATCATTAGGTAAGTACGTGATTTATGTAAAGTTTTACTTAAATAAAGTCACGCCTATTTGCCATTGGGGTAGGCAGATAGCACGAAACCACTTATAGTGTCTTCTATTTTTGTCTTAATAATTTACATCAGTCATTAAGTGATTGATATAACAAATTAATAACTGCGTGACGTAAAATATAGTGCATAATGCTCTTCCTCGCCAGCTATGTTTACGCCACGACTGTTATTTGTTCAAAAATGAAGAGAAAACAACAATAATTAATAATTATTATGCGCAAAGTATAAAGTGCATTTAAAAAAATACCCTTTGTAAAATGTTCCCAGGGACACTACACTCCAATAGGGTCAGCTCTGCCCTCCAGTAATGGCGTCGCTATTGATTTTTATGTTCAACCTTTTTGTTTGTAACTTTTAGGAGGGCTTTTCCTACCTACTGCTGTCTCGCTCACTCCCGCGGGAAAAGTTATCCAATTATGCCTCGCAGTAGACGAAATTTCGTGCAGTTTGCTTGTATTTGACGTTATTCCGTATATCAAATTCGAGGAATGAATTCAATGCTATTTTTATTTAAAGTGTTAAAATGTAAAATTATTTATATTAGTTCTGGAACTAATCGATTACGATCTAATCGATTTTATTTATTTAAAAAGTCATTAAAAATAATATGATGGCAACATTTTTTACAAAAGTCAAAACAAATATGGCCCCGAGAAAGTTCAAAAGTTCGCGTAAGCGGCTTTTTGGCGGGAAACGGGAACGGGACAGTTGCTTTCTTCATTGAATAATCTAAATAATTAATACGAAGTGGTGTTTTGTGGTTGATGATCGCATTAAGTTAGTCGGAAGACATTCGCGAGTGTTATTATATTGGAGTATTCAATAAACAAAGTGTATCTGCCTATTTTCGCTTCGTGTCAAGAAGCCGCTTCATAACTCGAAAGTTTATGCGGACTTTCGAGTTAATTCGTTTGGGGTTCGGAGTAGGAGTCTACTCCGAGGGTGGGGGCTTAGGTTTCATCATCATCACCTTTCATCATTTCATCATTCATCAAGAAAAAAAATACGTAAGACATGGCTGTATGGGCATAGTTCCCTTTGCCTTACCCTTCGGGGAAAACCAAAACAAAAAAAAAAAAAAAAAGTTCGCGTAAGCCGCGTAAGGCATTTTTTTTCGTCTAAAATTGTGTAGCAATTGATTCTTTATCAGATTTAATAAAATGAAAATATTTGATGGAACCTATAAAGATATTTGTAGTAGTATCGTTCGGTAGATTTTCAATTGGTAAGAAGAAATCAGTCAAATTATTTTGTTTCGTAATGTTACTTGAAACTTCTTGTATAATTTTCTAAACTTTTAGGACCTCTGGCTTGCTTGACCATTTTATTTTCGAAAAGATATTAAATCGAAAGCTAAACTTAAAATATTAGAACTTTTTAATTAACTTTCTTATATTATTTGGTATTGACAAATTTATACTTTGCTGAAGTAATTTTGATAGTTGAACAAAAAAATATTTATTATTTACATTTCACGACTTTACAGTGCAGAAGCGCCAATGTGCCGTGAAACTTCCAATATAAACTTTCATAATAAATAATAATATAATTAGACATATGAAACTTAAGTGTAAAAACAAAACAATATAAAAACATATAATATTTAATTTTCACACATCATTTTGGTTTTATTTTATCTTTTGGACAGTTTGTAGCTCTGTCCATTCTGATAGGAGTTATTATCGCGAAGACAAGGCTTGAAAGGGGTTACGGTACTATCATCATGGTATAAGGTTATGCTAAGAGTATGAATTTCACACCAGAGGGGTTAAAAAGTTACATTGAAGGACTTTTATGGGCTATTATTTTATTCTGGGTGCCATGGTTAACTTATTCGCCAAAAAAATTTTTTTTTATTTATGCTATTGTTTGTTAGTATTTCTTACTATTATAACAATAATAATATTTAAATTACATTTTACAGGAATTTGCAGCGATGTTTACCAATTATTTTTCACTTATTTTTATATTTATACTAGGGAGGGTGCAGAAAAACAACAACTGTGTTACTTTGTTACATTATGTAGTTTTATTATTGGGAACGTTCACATTAAATTCAAACCTTTTCTTTTTTAAATTAAGATAAAAGATTTTTGACGTTATGTTATTAAATCACGAAACATTTCAGTCTAATACATCTTTTTATGGTTAGGTTTACCACTTCGTTACCTAATTTTGATTTTATGAGATAAACTTTTGCAATAAAATGGAAAACAATAGCAGTTCAAGCATTTTATTTATGGAGGCCATTTATATATTCAAAATTATCAAAAAAAGTCAAAAATTTTAAAACATACTTAGATAGTTTTAGTTCTAAGTCTGAAAATGTCTCCATAAAAATGGGGGACAAAAAAGTAACGCAGTAGTTTAGTAAGTAACATAATGGTAAACTTTCCGCATCTATGGTGTTTAACTTACTAAAAACAATTAAAAACAGAATACAATTAAATTGAAACCATAACAAATTAAACAAAACTCTCTTAGAATAAAATAAAATCAAAACTTCTCAAAAAAACAATATTAAACATACATTAGTTTCTGTCTGAGTCAAATATATTTAATGGGACATCAAATTCATTCAATTCGTTTTCAGCAAATGGAATTCTATAGTCTCTGCTTACCCCGGTGGGAAATAGGCATGAGTTTATGTATGTATGTATGTCATCATCGTCATCAGCCTTACGACGTCCACTGCTGGGCATAGGCCTCCCCCAAGGATCTCCACGACGATCGGTCCTGCGCTGCCCGCATCCAGTGGCTTCCCGCGACCTTCACCAGATCGTCGGTCTACTTTGTAGCGGGCCTATACTGAGCGTCGTCCGACACGTGGTCGCCATTCTAGAACCTTTCCGTCCCAGCGGCCATCGGTTCTCCTCGCTATGTGTCCTGCCCACTGCCACTTCAGCTTTGCAATTCGCCGAGCTATGTCGGTGACTTTAGTTCTCCTGTGGATCTCCTCATTTCTGATTTGATCGAGCAGGGAAATACCGAGCATAGCTCTCTCCATTGCCCGCTGAGCGACACCGAGCCTCCTCACGAGACCCATAATAAGCGGCCACGTCTCACTGCCGTAGGTCGTCACTGGCAACACGCACTGGTCAAAGACTTTCCTCTTGAGACACTGAGGTATTTTGGACGAGAAGATATTCCGCAGCTTCCCGAACGCTGCCCATCCGAGTTGGATCCGACGAGAGATCTCTTTCTCGAAGTTGGACTTACCTAACTGGATTATTTATCCTAGGTAAATGTACTGGTCTACAACTTCGAGTGTAACGTTCCCAACCTGAACTGGAGTGAGTGCGACATGGTCGTTGGACATAATTTTTGTCTTTGTCATGTTCGTGCTAAGACCCACTCGTTGGGATGCGTTACTGAGATGCTCGAGCATGGTGTTCAGGTCTTCCAGGGTATCAGCCATTAGGACTATATCATCAGCAAATCGAAGGTGCGTCAGGTACTCGCCGTTGATGTTGATGCCAAATCCTTTCCAGTCCAGAAGCTTAAAAATATCCTCCAATGCAGCAGTGAACAGTTTCGGAGAGATGCCATCTCCCTGTCTCACTCCTCGCTGCAGTTGGATCGGATTAGAGCTCTGGTTCTGTTCTCGAACTGACATAGTGGCATTTTGGTAGAGGTCCCTTAGCAATTCGATGTACCTATGGTCCACTTGGCACCTCTGAAGAGACTGCAACACCGCCCAGGTGTCGATCGAATCAAAGGCTTTCTCATAGTCCACAAACGCCAAGCAAAGTGGCAGATTATACTCTTCGGTCTTCTGTATAACCTGCCGCAGTGTATGGATGTGGTCTATGGTGCAAAAGCCTTTTCGGAAACCCGTTCGTTCGCTTCCCGTCTTAACGGCATTGATCACAGAGACATCATTGAATATGTGCTTTTTCGTCGACATGATAAAATCGATCTCGTTTTTATAATTTCTACTGGGACTTATCCAGGTCCATTTGCGGGTGCGGGCTTTCTAAAGAAGGAGTTCATCATATAGAGGTTCTCCTTTTCCATAAAGTCCGCCAGCATCCGGCCTCTGGTGTTCCGGACCCCAAATCCAAATTGCCCTACTCTCAGCTCGTTACCACAACGCTTCCCCGACTGTGCATTAAAGTCCCCCATCACAATCGTGTAGTGGCTTTTATGGCTATGCATGGCTTTAGAAATCTCCTCATACATAGTCTCCACTTCGTCATCGTGGTGTCCCGAGGTCGGAGCGTATACCTGGATGACAGTCAGCGAATATCGAGATGATATTCTGAGTATCAGGCACGCTACCCTGCTCGAAACACTACCGATGGTCAACACGTTGTTGATTAGGGACTTGTGGACGATAAACTCGACACTCTGTAACGAAATAATTATAAATTAAATTATTAAAACTATTAAATTTGTAAATATTGAGCAAAAACTTTGAGTATTTCCACTGCGTTACGACGGCTACAACTGCGTTACATTTCGCAGTAACACAGTGCATCGGTAACTCAGTTGTAGAAACCACGTGTATTCTAAAATAGCACTCATATGGTAATTCATTTTATAAAACAGATCGTGTACAATTAATATTTGCTCCTTTTTTTAAAGATATAACGGAAAAGATTATTCAATATTCAAAAAACTCACCTATCACAGCGGTCACGCAGCGGTCTCCCAATTAATACACGCACCTATCCCGCCGGCGTCCTCGCGACTGACTCGGCGAATTTCCAAGCCACGGACTCCCCCCGCGCCCCAATAATATTTGATTATATGTTATACGACTTTTGGCGCAAATGCATACAAAATTCTAATTTTAAGACTCAGTTTCGTATGGTAACATAGTGTTCGTAATTTTTTGGTTTGCCGCGGGGACACAATAAATATTTTGGAATAATTAAAAACTGATAAAGGAAAATAATATTTAGTATTGTTAAAGTAAAGATTAAATTACGTGTTATTACCGCAAATATTACATTTTAATAGCGTCTTGAAGAATTTTTAAGTAATGTGTGTTTATATGGAGTAAATATATGAGAGGGACAGTGGAATTTTGTAGGGAAACAACTGCGTTACTCAAAAGTACAACTTAGTTACCGTGTTTTTGTTTAAATTCAAATAATTTTGATAAAAACGTGGAACATAAAAGTACGAGTATAACATCAGAAATATACCAATAGTGTAATTATTGAAAAAATAAATGTTTGCTTTATAAAAATCGTGTTTGAACGTGAGAGACAGGTTATGGGACCCAAAATAAAATAATAGCCCTTATACGCGCAAATGTCAAATTGCAAATATTGATTTTTTAGATAAATGGCTTCAATGTGTGTTGTAGTAGCAAATTGCACCTTGTTGATTTATGTTACATAGTCATCTTGTTATTAAGTGGCAGGATTTCAGTGTTCCTGATTCAAATTTTAATGAACTTGTAAAATATCTGTATATGAATATCGAAATTTAAAATTAAAACTATAATTTCGTTTCTTTTTTGCAGGTATAAAATAAACAAGCTATTGTTCCAGTATTCTTCATAAAAAAGTCTAGTCTAAAAAGTTTCTACTTAAAGAGTATTTCTTGTACTTAAAAACATATATTTTACTATTTAATATAAGAGCTGTGATACACAAACTTGTGGACATACAGACTGTGCAATTTTTTACATATATAAAGTGTGCAATTTTTATATATTATTAAATCTAAAGTTATTAAAATATAAAAATAACCTGGCTGGCCAAAGATTTTGAAAGTTTAGTGTTAAATTATGTATTTGATGGAGAAGTGATATTGGATGAGTCGTGAAAACAAGATGGCGCTGCCTCCACAACAGTTCTGTGTGAGGTGGAACTCCTACCACACCAACCTACAGGTAACATATCATTTTTTTTTTCACAAAAATAATTGTTTTTAATACTTTCTGCCTACCTTACTTCAGGGGAGTTAAAAAGGCCACATTGAAGGAAATCATCTAAAAAAGGCAATATTGCAATTTGACATTTGTGCATATAAAAGTAAGTGCGCAATTCAAACAAATGTCAAATTGCAATATTGCTTTATTAGGTGAATTGCTTCAATGGGGCCTTTTAATTTATGCACAATAAAAATCTTTATCTTTATAGCTGTATGTTTTCCTTAAATAAATAAAATAAAATAAAAAATACTTATATAAGTACATAAACCCAGGGGTATGCAGAGCCACTTGTAATCAAAGACAACTTGCAGCCACTGTTGATACGAAGTCCTAAGGTGGTGGTGACGAGGGATTAGCCTATCGCCCATAACAATTGTTCATACATTGTTTTAAGTTTATGCGGTTATTATCATAATTAAAACACATAATAACGGGTTCTTACCGCGTTTAAAATAGGGATATGAGACTCCCTATATTTCGACACTGTTGCAAGTGCCATGATCACGGGATGACTGATGAGATTGGAGTGGAATATCGGGAGTCTCATATCAATATTTTAAACACGGTAAGAACCCTTTATTATGTGTTTTAATAACAATTGTCCATCATGTTAGAAAGGACACAATCCCTCTGTCCAATTTTACGACATATCCAGGAAGAGCAGTTGAGCGTTTTATATGTTTTTTATTCGCTCCTAATACAGCATTGAGTTTTTTTTTTTTATATGATGATAACTTATTCCATTTGCTTCGATCCTGACACACTTCACTTGCTTCCTCCACATTCATCAATCGCTTCATACACGCACGCCGGTTCAGAGTAGATCGTATTAAACCTTTTCTTTTTCTTTTCTTTTTTTTTCTTTTTTTTTTCTTTTCTTTTCTTTTCCTTTTTTTTTCTTTTTTTTTTCTTTTTTTGGTCATCGTAGGTCCTTCTCGGTCTTCCTTATGGAATTATATAGTCTCTGCTTACCCCGATGGGAAATAGGCGTGAGTTTATGTATGTGTATAACTTATTCCCTCCCCCCAACAGGCAGTATTCCCCCGCCTGCTGCTAACGGAGCAGTTCGCTGACGTCACGCTCGCGTGCGAGTCCCGCCAGCTGCGATGCCACAAGCTGGTGCTGTCTGCCTGCTCGGCGTACCTGGAGCGCCTGCTCACGCAGAACCCTTGCAAACACCCCATTGTGCTCATGAGGGACATGCGGTGAGTACTCTCCCCCGCGCGTGCAGTTGAATATTGGCGCCAAACCTCACTCACAACACTAAAATTAAAAAAAAACACGTTCTTCTATCGTGTGGGTTGTGAGGTGGAGTACCAACCTCATCAACCATGGTGTCAGGGTTACTATTGAGCCGCCAAAGGCCCCTGACATGGCTCACGTAACGACTACTTACTAGGTAGAACCAGGACCAACGGCTTTAGCATGGATCATCTTACATAAACTGCCTATATACGTCCCACTGCTGGGCACAGGCCTCCCCTCAATCAACCGGAGGGGGTATGGAGCATACTCCACCACGCTGCTCCACTGCGGGATCATCTTACTTTCGGACAATTTGGTGAGCCAGTAACAGTAATGTCCTAACCAAACTTGGGGCCACAAAGTAATTTTTGTGATATGTCCCCACCGGGAATCGAACCCTGGACCTCCGGATTGTGAGTCAAACGCTCAACCACTGGACCACGGAGGTCGTTAAAAACACGTTAATGTTATGTCGCTATTTTTGTTATATTGACCAAGTATGTTGGCTCAACTATACCTGATGGTAAACATAGAGAAGCCTTAATTGCAGTGGCAACTGAGAAGCAACGCAATGAGTCAGTTTCGAATCAGTTGTGTTGCGTGTTGTCTGTGCTTAGCCACTTATGCCGTTTCGTAAATGAGTTGACATATCGATAAGTGACACAAAAGGCCTTTATACCAATAAAACACAGCAATAAAGGCCATATTAATGCTAAACAGGTATTATTTTAAAGCCACGCTCCCCGCGGTGGGATTTTGATGACGACGTTTTAAAGCCACAAGAACATGTGGCGGACCCAACCAGTAGGCCACCTAGTTCCGCCCACATGCAACAGATGGCGCCACATTTAATAATGCAGTTTTCAAGCAGTCGGAAAACGCGATATCGAAGTTTACACAGCAAGACGCATATATACAACTTCCAACATAACATCGTTGGATCGTCGATCCCTAGTCACACTATCAACTTGTGGTTAGCGGGATACTATGCTCAGTTCGGTACCACGAAAACATCCTTTGGCGGCAGCACATCTTCGCCGCCAAGAACACTTCCATGTTCATTTCCCTTCATCGATTACTGTGTTGTGCAGGTTCAGCGAGATGCAGGCGTTAGTGGACTTCATGTACAAGGGCGAGGTGAACGTGACGCAGGAGGAGCTCCCCAGCCTGCTCAAGTCCGCTGAGGCGCTGCAGATTAGAGGTAAGTAAACTGTTGTATCTATAGCTCAATTAGCACACTCCTATTGCTCAGGGAATCTGACGGTACGTAGATTGAAGAATTTCGCATAGACAGGAGGAGGACCCGGTCGTGTAATGGTTAAGATGCTCCTCCAGGCTTGACAAGAGCTGCGGGTTCAAGTCCCGTCCGAGTCAGAAAATTTCTCGATTTAATTTTCTATTTGTGAATCCCCCTAACCACAAAAAATCCAAAAATCCTTTAAAAATAGCTGCGTTGTCATCTTTACGATAAGTTGAAATCTACATGTAACTGTAGACTTATCGGTGTAAGAAATATTAGTACTCAATATTATAGGTAGATGGCGCCGGACTCGCCTTAATAACGATACATAGATCGAAAACTTTTGCATGGGCAGGACGAGGACCCGGTGGTGGAAAACCACAGATCGGAATTCAATAAAGAATACATTACATTACATTAACTGCCTATATACGTCCCACTGCTGGGCACAGGCCTCCCCTCAATCAACCGTAAGGGGTATGGAGCATACTCCACCACGCTGCTCCACTGCGGGTTGGTGGAGGTGTTTTTACGGCTAATAGCCGGGACCAACGGCTCAACTTGCCCTCCGAAGCACAGAATTATCTTACTTTTTTCGGACAATCAGGTGATTCAAGCCTGAAAAGTCCTTACCAAACAAAGGACAGTCTCACTAAGTAATTTCGACATGTCCCCATCGGGAATCGAACCCGGACCTCCATATTGTGAGCCTAAAGCTCTAACCACTAGACCACGGAGGCTGTTAACGGAGGCTGTGAATAAAGAATAAATAAATAAATAATTTAAACTTAAAAAAACTTTAAAAATCTGTATGTGTGTTCCAGGTCTATGTTCAAGCGACAACACCGGCCTGTCTGAGTACACCAAGCCGGAGAACAAGGACTACACGGTCGCTAGCGAGGCCTTAGTCGCGCATGCGCAGAGCCAGAACAATGCCAACACCAACGGTGAGATAGAATGATAATGACAAACATTTATTTTTTAAACATGGGTGGTACAGTCATGAGCAATATAATGTACCCACTTAAGGACTCTGTCGCACTAACATATTTGACATTTAGTGAGACTTACATTTCAATATGTCACAAAAGTTAATGTGACATGGTACCAAAGTGTATACATATTGTTTTAAGTTTACGCGGTTATTATCACTCCCATGGGAGTCTCATATCCCCATTTAAACGCGGTAAGAACCCGTTATTATGTGCTTTAATTATGTATACATATTAATGCTCGTGACTGTACATTGACCCCGATTCTTGCCGCCCGATTCTTGTCTTGACCGCCGAAATGGAAAGGGGCGGATGGTTGACAACTGTTAATTTTAAGACGAATGTGAAACAACACACGAACAAACTAACGACAGGCATCTCGCTGGCATGCAACCATGTATCGTTTGACGTGTGTTGTCAACTTAATTATGTCGGGTCAGTTTTGTCCGGCCAAGTAGTTAATGCCATCTGCGGCAAATGTACAATAAGTCACGTAAAAAAAATGTCGGGTCAGTGGTCAATATAAAGAATTGGGAGGATTTTTTAAATTTCTGCCTAAAATTGACGTGTGTTCCATAAATTTTATGCCTGTCGATTATCTGTCCCTTTCTTTTTCGTCGGATAAGAAAATGACAGCTATAACTTAAAATAAAATTGGGTGGTGTGTACTGAAATCAGCACCATTATCATATCTGCAGCCTTTAACTAAGCGGGGTATGATTCTGGTGCCAGCAGATACTTAATTTTATTTTAAGTTATACCTCTCACTTTCTTAACCGCCGAAAAAAGTAAAATGATCCGTGCTTCGGAATGCACGTTAAGCCGTTGGTCCCGGTTAGTACTTACTGATGTAAGTTAGTAGTCGTTACATGAGCCATGTCAGGGGCCTTTGGCGGCTCAATAGTAACCCTGACACCAGGGTTGGTGAGGTTGGTACTCCACCTCACAAGCCACACGATAAGAAGAAGAACAGTAGCGATATCTGTTTGGAGTAAATAGGCAGTTTTTATCCTCATTGTGGTTGTACACTCCCCCAGGCCCCAGCCCGCCGCCAGCTAAACCGGCGACTCCCTCGACTAACGGCTCTAAGAAGCGTAAGTGTGAGGACAGAGAAGTGAAGGAGGAGACAGTGGAGGAAGACGGACTGTACTACGGCGAGCTGGATACTGACAACATGGATTACAACGAGGTGAGAACGCTGATGTTTTATAGTAATAGTAATGTCACGAAGGGAGCAGCGGTGCTGACCGAGATAGTTTGACTATCGTTAGTTGACCTTAAAAGCTATCTACACTACATCGCGTGGAGAATGCTACACCGACAAGAGCGTCGCTCTTAATTAATGATACTGAGGGGGATGATTTAGCTCATGGTTATGAGCCGTGGTAGCCCAGTTGGTAGAACGCTTGCCTATCACTTTGAATCCAGCACAGGCCTAAACCAATGATTGTCGAATTTGTTTTCGAATTCATGTTTGTATCATAAATGATTATCACGTGCTCAGCGGTGAAGGAATATATCGTGAGGAAACCCATATTCCCGAGAAATGCATTTTCGGAGGTATGTGACCTAACCTGTATTGAACTGGTTTTCCCTTCGCGGGTCGGAAGGTCAGACAGGCAGTCGCTACTGTAAAAAAACCGGACCTGTCAAATCTTCAGGTTAGGTAAGCGGTCCCTGTGAAAAACGGGATAATGCTAGGGAGATGATGATCAAGTGATTTTTTCCATAGCTATCGATAGCCTATCGATTCTAGTGGGTTTATTTTTTTCAGAACTATCGATAGACAACACTAGTACCATAGAATAAGGGAAAATAGTACGTATAGAACGGCAATTCTCCGCTCCCCACCAGCGACTGAGCTAGGTTTACCTCACCCCCTCGGTCTTACTTAAGTCTTCAATCGTATGGCGCCAGACGTCACACACACAGATGTGCGTGTACGATAACGTCTATGTGTAGTGTCTGTGTAACACGAGGTGTTTTGTATGAAGTGTCCGGGGTGTGCTAGGACCGCGGATTATTGCTGAATGAAAGGCTTTCCGGACAGTTGATTGTTTATATACCGTCGCCTTATAGCGAAAGCCAAAATGCCTAATTTTATTTTAAGTTAAAGCTGTCATTTTCTTATCCGTCGAAAAGAAAAGAAACTGGTAGGTAATTGCTGAACTAAAAATTTATGGAAGACACGCAATTTTTTTTAGTACGGCCACGAGCACTAATATGTATACACTTTGGTACCATGTCACATTAACTTTTTTGACAAATTGAACTGTAAGTCTCACTAAATGTCAAATCGTCCCTTAGCTTACAACACCGCTCAAGTCGAAAATTGGCGGTTTTTACATATTAATGCCATTGGATGAAGAAAATAAAGGTTAAAATAAAGTAAATCGTCAAAATAAGTATAAATAATTATTTATTAACCGCTAACTAGAGTATGTATTAAGTAGCAATATAAAAATCTACAGATATTTTAAATAAGACATTTTATTTCGTCTCCTGTAAAGTTGGTAAAAATGACTTAAGCGGTGTTGTAAGCTAAGGGACGAAATACACACACACACACACACACACACACACACAACGACAGACAGACAGACACACACACGTGACAAGAGTCCTAAAGTGGATACATTATATTGCTCATGACTGTACTTAGTAAGTATCGATTTTTAAACTTTCGGCAGATAAAAAAGGACAGATATACTTAAAATAAAATTAGGATGTGGCTGCTGGAATTAGCAGCAGATGTTTTTTTTCCTCTCTTATGTTATTTCATTGCCTGTGTGAAATGTGTATAATATGCCTACAAAAGAAAAAAATAGTGAGACGTAATTTTACCTCAATAAATTAAATTATAATATTCAAGTATCTAGACTCGTTTGTCACACTCAAACTTTTTATTTTAGTGATACCAGCTTGTAATTTAAAATTCCGCTAAAATAAATATTTAGGGGATAAATATATTTTTTTTTATTATAGGATGAGGAACCTTCAAAACCGGGCAGTAGTCTTGGACAGGCTTCGGGTAAGTTTTTTTTTATATTTTTTTTTGTAATCATCCTTTTTTAGTTCAATGTTTGTTTGCAATGTGACTTCATTCTGTCACTTGCTTATAATAAAAAAAGAATCTTTTACCCGCGAATATACTTTTTGTTTTTTTTTTTATTGCTATTGAATTTATGAAGCCTGAATCGAATTACTTTTTAAATCTATGGTGTGAAGTGGTTGTGCATAGAGTGAAGATCCTTTGCAATGGACATTGTAGAAAAAAAAGAAAAAAATGAATGTCTGTAAGGTAGGCCAATTTATTCTTAATAATGTATTAAATTAGTAGTATTTGATTTTCTTTTTTTAAATTAAAAAAAATCGAACCATGAATGTTCTTTTTTTTCTATTTGGTCCTGGGTTTTTGACAGGACTATCTTACAGACATGTCATTTGTCGTCTTTTTTTCGTTGTCCCTAGTTTTTTTGGAAAAAAACATTCATGGTTCTCTTATAATATGCATGTTACATTTTTTTCCATTAACTTTACCGTTTTTTTTTAATATTTTAAATTAAAAATGTTTTTACCCAAAATCATTACCATTTTTCTTCTTTTTTATAGGTCGTGGCCTCCCCTACATACGAGTTAAGCCGGAAAGTGAATTATTTTTCCAAAACAAACTGCAAAATTTAGCCAAAGTCAACTCTGACTACATACAACGACTCTCAAGAATGAACGCGACAGATATACAGAAGGAATTCTCAAAATACGGCATTACAAACATGGCTACCGAAGATTTTCTGCAAAAAACCACAGAAAAAGCCGAAAACGACTACTACAAGTCGTGGTTAGAACAAAACGGCGAGCTGGAAGTCTCACTTTTGAAAGCGAGCCAGATAAAAAAACCGAAAATCGACACCAAAAACCAGAAATCCGAGGTCGAGCTCATACCAAAGATGAAGGAAAGTGTTGCTGCTAAAGATATTTACCCGAAAATCGTGGAGAAGGCTCCCATCCGTAGGCGTGGGCGACCGCCTATTTTTAAGGACAAGAATGTCGATATAGGCGAGACGGTGCTAAAATCGGATTTAGATCAGTTTTTAGAGGGCAAGGAGGTCAGTTCATCAGGGTTGTCGCGTAAAGATCTGGAGCGAGTGATGATGGGAAAGTTCAATCCAAACAGACGGTACTCTAATGAGGCGATGTGGGCCGCTCTTATGGATGTCAAGAAAGGAGGGAGTATCTATAGGTAAGTGTATTTGTTATAAAAACTTGTTATACAGCACGTAGTCAGAGGTACATCCATCGCAAGATGAACTAAGTACCCACACGTCACCGAGTTTTCTGTTAGACCCACGGGATAGGTGAGCCGTATCGCCGTCTATAATGGTCGAGACAACTGTGTTAGTGAAAACTGCACTTCAGATAAATTTGGGGTACTGGAGATTCGAACCGGCGCTCCCCGTTTGTACCACAGGACCGCGGTGTCTCAGTAACACAGCTCACTTTCTCTGACAGTCTTGGCTCAACCATTGTAGACGTCGTTGGATTAGAAACCTCGCGACGTGTGGGTACTTCTGTTTATCTTTTTTCTTCTTTTTTCATTTGTGTAATATTTGATGCAATTTATAATTCAATGCGATGGATGTACCTTGGACTACTCCAATTGGGATATAGTCGTAAGCTTACGTAATTTTCTCGCCTTCCAGGGCCGCGCAAACCCACAAAGTGCCGCGGAAGTCACTCAGGAATTGGATGAAGCGCTGTCACATAAAGTCTTCGTTCCCGATGCCGCAGCAACTCAAACAGTTCGTGGAGAACAGCAAGAAACAGAAAGAGTACAAGACCTTCGACACCTTCCAGGATTCACCGAATTTCGGAGAAAAAAGCGGCACGGAGACCGAGCAGTATGAACCTGAAGTTGAATTCGGAAAGCACTTTTTAACCTTCGCCAGTGCTACAATGTCGAGCGAAGACGAAAATGTTGCCACGCAAAAAAATTTAGAGGAAAATGGGGAGAGTACCAGTGCTGGCAACACTGGTAACGTTACCAATGCCGCGATCGATATGTCGTTGCATGAGTAAAGAAAAAATGTGTTCGATTTTCGAATTTGAATTTGAACTGTTGATGGAACGTGTCTTATAGATTAGGAAAAGTTGATGTTTTAAGTACTTAATACTGGCCAGTAGGAATTTTCGAAATGCCTTTTTAATAATGCCAAAAGTATTTTTTTTACAATTACTGTATGGAATCTAAACGTTTTTACCATACAAAAAAAAATTGCAAATTCAACGATTTAGTCGTAATAGCTATTTATAAAAATAGCGATAATTGGCCCAAAGGCGTATACGAACTTTTTCTTATAAAAAAATAATAAAAAAACTGCCAAAGAAAAAGCAAAGAATATGAAAACTGTATGGTTAATATTATTTTTAAGTTTTAATTATTTACCCAAAGATAGAAATGTTATAATTATGTTCCTTTTTAGACATTTTTTCTTTTCCTAAAATATGCCCAAAGAAATTAGAGAATGAAATATTTTAAAAAAATATATGACTCAAGTGTTGCCAATTAAAAAAACTGCAATAGTAATTGGGAAAAATTTATTGAGCCATATATTTAACTTATTATTTATTTTTATTTTAAATATTATATTTATAGCGTTTTAGAATAGATAAGGTAAACAGTTTTTTTTTTTATTATCACTTCCTAAAAAATATACATGCATATAAAATCACGCCTGTATCCTTATCAGGATAGGATTAACCATAAGTCTTCAATGAAACAACCGGAAGTCACGCTTGATATTCGTCCCAAAATGGATGATGTGACAGATAAAAATTAAAAAATAATTAGGCTACTATTCACTAGTAAGTAACGGCAACGGCCTCCGTGGTCCAGTGGTTGAGCGTTCTGCTCGGTCCCGGGTTCGAATCCCGGTCGGGATAAATCACTTTGTGATCCCTAGTTTGGTTAGGACATTGCAGGCGGATCACCTGATTGTCCAGAAGTAAGATGATCCGTGCTTCCGAAGGCACGTTAAGCAGTTGCCCCGGTTACTACTTACTGATGTAAGTACGTAGCCTTTACATGAGTCATGTCAGGGGCCTTTGGCGGCTCAATAGTAACCCTGACACCAGGGTTGGTGAGGTCGGTCGTTGAGCTTACAACCCAGAAGAGAAGACTATATTTTTAGGAAGCGATAATTAAAAATAAATCCTTATTACAGAATCAAGTCTAAAGATAAAACTAGGTTTAATATAATAATCTGCGCCGCGAAAAAAGTCGACGGTTTTTAATGGAACTAATTGAGAAGTAATAGGTAATAGGCTAGTTTGCAACTAGTCAAATTAGCTACTTTTTACTAAACGTCAAAACACGAAATACCTATGGAATTTGAGTAAAAAAAAAATTACGTTTTTCTTGATTAAAATTTATAAATAAGCGACATAACAAAACGAATCACTTACTTTTTATTTCACTAAACGTCAAAACAACCATCACTATGGAATTTGTGTGAAAAAACATTACGTTCTTCTTGATTAAAATTTATAAATAAGTTGCATAAAAAAGGAATTACTTACTTCTTATTTCACTTAACGTCAAAACAACCATCACTATGGAATTTGTGTGAAAAAACATTACGTTTTACTTGATTAAAATTTATAAATAAGTTGCATAAAAAAAGGAATTACTTACTTTTTATTTCACTAAACGTCAAAACAACCATCACTATGGAATTTGTGTGAAAAAACATTACGTTCTTCTTGATTAAAATTTATAAATAAGTTGCATAAAAAAGGAATTACTTACTTCTTATTTCACTTAACGTCAAAACAACCATCACTATGGAATTTGTGTGAAAAAACATTACGTTTTGCTTGATTAAAATTTATAAATAAGTTGCATAAAAAAAGGAATTACTTACTTTTTATTTCACTAAACGTCAAAACAACCATCACTATGGAATTTGTGTGAAAAAAAATTACGTTTTTCTTGATTAAAATTTATAAATAAGTTGCATAAAAAAAGGAATTACTTACTTTTTATTTCACTAAACGTCAAAATAACCATCACTATGGAATTTGTGTGAAAAAAAATTACGTTTTTCTTGATTAAAATGTATAAATAAGTTGCATAAAAAAAGGAATTACTTACTTTTTATTTCACTAAACGTCAAAACAACCATCACTATGGAATTTGTGTGAAAAAAAATTACGTTTTTCTTGATTAAAATTTATAAATAAGTTGCATAAAAAAGGAATTACTTACTTTTTATTTCACTAAACGTCAAAACAACCATCGCTATGGAATTTGTATGAAAAAGCACACTGTGACGTCATAGAAAAACGTGATAAAATGTCGGATTTATTGTTATTAGAAAAAAGAAAATGTTTGTCGTTAGTTTTAGATGTGTCTTTATTTAGTAATCAGAATTGCATAATATATCTTGAAACTAGTATACGACCCAATTGTATGCAGAATCTGCGACAGTAGCGCCGCCGCGGGACTTCTTTGGTGACGCGAACTATATTTTAAACCAAGTTTATCTCTTAGGGGTTTAACCACATCTGGCGACACCTCATAGCAGTTTCCTACGCTTCCTTTTCTTTTAGTCAGATTTTCTATTTATTTTTAAAAAAATGTCCTTCCTGCTGGATAGATGGCGCTGAACTTTGTAGGTTACTGCATGGAACGGAACGTTATATTACTTGTGATTTTCCTTTTGAAATCATAAAACGAAACGTATTTTTCACAATGATTATGTTTTGAAAATAAAACTAATTAACAAATAACGAAGAAAGAAATCTTAAATAACGAAAAATAAAACTGAATCTTATCAGAATATCCCGAGAGAATGAGAATTAAAAAAAAATCTTTGTCTCGTTTATTTATTTCTTAAATTAAATTTAAGTTTTTTTCTATCAGTGGCATCTATCAATGGCCCAGTAACGTAGCTTAACTAGCGTCATCTATCGAGTTCTTGAGAACTATTATTTTTTACATCCTAAAACAGAAAATCTCATTTGAAAAATGTGAATCGACGAGGCGATAGCGTGCGTCAACGTGCGGTCGCTCTCTTTCGCTCTAGCAAATGACGGTTCTGAATAACAGAAAAGAATATAAGCATAGGAAAGTGCTATCAGGTGTTGCCAGATGTAGTTAAATCATTAGTCTTCATTTTGTAATAATTCTAATATATTTATAATAATTTAATTAATATTTAAAACTGAAATTTGGCCTTTTGAAAGAAGTGTGCTTGAACGGACTACGTCCAATGTAAAGACTTAAATGAAATTTTAGATTTTAATAAATATTTGAAAATGTATAATTTGTAAGTGAAACTAAAAAGTACTTATATTATTATTATCATAATACGCGGATATTTTTTATTCACTTTTTACCTTCTTTGGGTGACCTTTCGCTTTCATATACAGGGTGTTAGTGACACCGTAAAGACTACAGAGGGGGATGATTCAGACCATGATTCTAAGACAACATCACTATTGTTCCTTGTGGATTAGGGGTGAATAAAAAATAATCATGTATACAAAATGGCTCTGATCCTAGCAGATACTTAATTTTATTTTAAGTTATACCTGTCATTTTTTTTTTCGCCGAAAGTTGAAGGGACGAATTGTCGACAGTCATAAAATTAACGGAACACATGTTAATTTTAGGCCGAAATTTAAACAACCTTACTAAATTTTGGCCAATCTTACATTGGCCAATAACCTGACAAAATTAAATTGAGAGCACACGTCAAAGTTGCACAGCAGCGAGACGCCTATTTGATTCACCCGGATTATTCTTTCTTTTTAAAGTTAACAGTTGTCAACCATCCGTCCCTTTCCGGCGGATAAGAAAATGACAGGTATAACTTAAAATAAAATTAAGTGTTGTCTGCAGGAATCAGGTCCAAACCAACGTGTCCGTTTTGCTTTCGGTGTTTCAATATAAGTCGATGACATTTGCTATTGCAAAAATGTTAAGCTTTTTTTTCAATAATGAAGGACTTTCCAGGCCTCGTTCCCAAACAAAATATAGATGGCGCTGTACATATATTTAACGCGATTACTTAGGCTCTCAAAATAAAAATATAATTTAAAAAATATAAAGTGTAATGGCAGAGGCATATTATTATATAAAAATAATTGTTGCTTGATATTTGGATCACATTATGTACGGACACGAGTAGTAATATGTATACACTTTGAAACCATGTCACATTAACTTTTTTGACAAATTTAACCGTAAGTCTCATTAAATGTCAAATATGAAAGTGCGACAGGGTTCACCCAAAAACAAAGATAAAAGATGCATGTTTGTTATCCATGAAGTGCCATCTATTTTTTTTTTTTGGGAACGTGGTCTGGAGTGTGCCTCATTAGGTCCAGTTGAGGATTGACCTAAATCTGACCAGCCTAAAACCTTAAATATGTTCCTACTTTTTAACGAAAATCTTCACACTGTTTACTCTACTGTTAAAAAGAGAGTAATGTTTACAAAAAAGCTGTTTCGTTTTGTATTCTGTGGCGTGCTTCATTTGGCACTAAATAGTTAAAAAAAAAAACTGTTTTAAGTGTAACAATAATAATGTCAGTTTTATAAGCGTCTTTAAAAGATTTTTAAGTGAAATACGGTACCGTACCGTATTTATTTTGATTGTTTGTAATGAAATATTTGTTAAAATGCTAAATACAAATTATGTTTTCTTATATACAAAATTGCATCCAATTAACGGCCTAAGCTGTAAGAGAAGTTTCTAACTGCAATCGAACTGTAATTCAACTGCAATCTAATTGCAAATAGGTTGCATATAATATTGTGCCTCATTAAATTTAACTGGATTAGAATGACAGCTGAGGCGCTAAAAAGACACCCCCGGTCAACAACTCTTTTTCCCGGTATGCATTTTTTACCCTACTATGTATACTACTCTATATCCAGTTATATGCCTTTCATCCCTCCTCGTTACATTTATTATTCATTGATTCTAATCAAGCTACATTTTATCATCATCAATTTAAGAGCCACGCTCTTGTCGGTGCAGCATTCTCATTGCTACATTTTTAGGTAAAAATAGGACAGTGGTTGCCCTCTTGCCTTCCGCCCCGCAGTACTCTGACGCGAGTGGGATGGCGCCCAGAGTAGTATATTACAAAGCTGCACTAGGACTCCTGTCCTCCGCCTCTGAATAGTACTGACAGTTACTGCTGCCCTCTGTCAGGTTCTAGGTTACATTTAATGCGGTACAAAAAAGAAAACTAATATTGGTACCGTCAAGAGTATTACATGTATACATTTTGGTACCATGTCACGTTACATTTTGTGACAAATCGAACTGTAAGCCTTACTTAGTGTCAATTATGTTAGAGCGACAGGGTTCCAAAGTGGATGCACATTACTCGGGACTACACGTGGGGTGAATGGATAATAATGAATTACGGGACTGAATGTCAAATAAAACTCCGGTACCTAGTATAATTATTTGTGATCTGAATACCGACCACGATTTTATAAATAAAAAAAAATAGAAGCGCGTCTTTTTAACCCATCAAGTGCCTACTAGTATGTAATATACATAATACTATATACATAGATGTAAGTTACTGTATAGAATATACTTTACAAGTTATAACTTGAACAGAAATATACATAACCATTTGTTTACAGGTAATAACTTTTTTTGACGTAGACATTCTCTCGTCTCTTTCGTACTTAGCTGTATACCTTTAGTGCGAAGGAGACGTATCTCTCGTCTCTTTTTAACTAGGCGATATACTATATATTTGTCCTGCTCTCACTCTAATCATGTTGGACCCTGGAAATGCTAGGGGGAGCACATGACAGGAAAGTAAGGATATACTCCATACTCCCTCAAATAAGGGTTTTTTTTTCATCATTGACGTTTATTTATCCTCATAAGGTGATAAATAGGGCGTTAGTGAAATAGTAACGAATACTGAGGGGGATGATTCAGAGTTGATATCAAGTGGAATTATCCGTCGCAAAATTCATGTTTTTTTTGTGTTATTTTAAAATCTATACATTTGCGATGGAAATTTTCACTTGATATCAACTCAGAATCATGGGCTCAATCATCAAGGTTTTCTTTACGATGTCACTAACACCTGTATGTTGTATTTCTGTCCAAGTTAACATCGGTGCTAATTCCTGTACACACCGTCTAATTTTATTTTAAGTTATACCTGTAATTTTTTTATCAGCTGAAAAGGAGAGTTTGAGAGTTTTCTCTTTTGTTTTTTCCTGTTTGTGCAATAAAGTATTTGTTATGTTATGTTAAAGGGACGGGTAATCGACATGCATAAAATTTATGGAACACACGTCAATTTTAGGCAGAAATCTAAAACAACCCTCTAAAAATTTTACATTGGCCAATAACTCGATAGAAACATGGAAAACGAACACAGAAACTTATATTAAGTTATACAATTTCAAATAAAATTAGATAGTGTATACAGCAATCAGCACCAATGTAATATAAATATGTATTATAAACCGTCAGTCAGTGTTATGTGCAGTATTATGTTGGGATTCTATTTTACTTTCGTTAATTTTGGATATAGTCTCTGGAGATAAAAAAAATACAAGTCCATCAAAGAAGGGACACAATAATCTCGACGCTATTTCATCTTTGACCGCCCATGCTGTTCGGAAACAAGCAATATTGCATTTTGACATTTGCGCATATAAAAGTAAGTGCGCAATGCAAACAAATGTCAGGACCCCGATACCGCCGGCGTGGTCGACGATTTCCCTCAATCAGCGCTTATCGCTATCGACTAAGGTCGATTAAGTCTTTCAAATATTTTTCCTCTCAGACGCTCTGAGCAGAGGTTCGCGCCCAACTGGGCACCCTCAGGCCTGTTGTCTTAAACGTTGTACCGGGTGAGAGCCTTCAGCGCTCCCCATTTGTGCGGCCAAGTAGTTAATGCCATCTGCGGCAAATCTACAATAAGTCATGTCAAAAAAAAAAATGCAAACAAATGTCAAATAGCAATATTGCTTTTTTAGATGAATTCCTTCGATGTGGCTGTTTAAACCCCCCAGATTACTATTTTCAACTTTAAGACACGCGATACTTAAATATGTACTTAAATAGAATTATGTTCAATGAGGATAAAACTGCCTATTTCTCCCATCAGGTGTCGCTACTGTTGAGTGTTTTTAAATTTTGACAGTTCCCCGTACTATTTGAGTATACAAACATATTGTTTTGGTTTTTACACTATAACCCTTTGCGCAGCGTTTAACTGCAAAATCATAGTGTTATAATATTCCCTCAAGATCGGAAAGAGGAAACCTTAGAAAAACTTATTTTCAATCAAAACTGCCTTTTTCCGATTGGCTGCTTTTCTTCTTAGTAACTCATCCTTCAGACGAAATTTATCTCGAATTTTGCTAAAATTACTTATTATTTTGATAATTTTAATAATTTAATATAAATAATTAAAAATAATTAATTTAATATTTTTTTTATTTAATATTTTTTTTATTTAATAATTTTATTTTTTATTTTAATTGAAAGAAATTTATCACGAATTTCGCTAAAATTAAATTTTGCTAAAATTAATAATTAGTAATTTTAGCAAAATTCGTGATAAATTTCTTTAAAATGTGGAACAACGTGGAGTGTATCCCGTCTGAAGGATGAGTTACGAGGAAGAAGAGCAGCCAGTTGGAAAAAGTCAGTTTTACCCAGTTGTGCCCAGCTGGGCAGTATGGACAGTCTTGAGCAATATAATGTACCCACTTTAGGACTCTGTCGCACTAACATATTTGACATTTAGTGAGACTTACAGTTCAATTTGTCAAAAAAGTTAACGTGACATGGTACCAAAGTATACATATTAATGCTCGTGACCGGACGACTGTCAGAATTTAGGAACACTTAACAGTGCTGCCACCTACATTTGAGTTTCTAGTTTTTATCCTCATTATTTATGTATAATGAGATTTTTGTATTTATTACTGTTTTACAATAAATCGACCAAAGGTTTCAATGTTTACCCGTGAGATGGCGCTAGTAACAATAACGGTACCGAAATTTAAAAAAATCGGTACCACCGTACCGAATTTTGTTTTTTAACCTATGGCACATATATAATATTCCAAAGAAATAGTTAAGGATAAGTCGCTTATTGCTGGAGTAATTTCTTCCAGTTAACTTTAGAATAAGGAAAGATTAATAACAGACTAATAATAATAGTTTTAATCTACTTAGAATGTCCAAGTGGCGCCATCTTACGGTACTAAGCGGGGGAATTTACCCTAAAACGGGGTAAATATTATAATTACCCTATTTTTTGGTATTTTTTGGGGTAAATTTGCACACAAGGCGTTGTTAATTTCAATAGAAATATGTTACTGTTAATTTTAATATTATATTTGATGTATAATTGTAACGTCCGCCCGTTCATATTATTATTAATAATAATAATTTAATAATTATTACTGTCTGTCAATGATTATGATGTGACGTCATCGGTTTTTTCTATATTACGGGAGTTGATAAATAAATCATATATTAAAAAAAAGTTTTTTTTTTATTTTTCAATTTTTTTTGTCTTTTTTTTTATCCTGTGGTACACCGGCTTGCTTCTCAAACGGGGAGCGCCGGTTCGAACCCCGGTACCAAACTTGCACCAATGAGTTATTAATTTATCTCAATTGCAGTTTCCACTAACACAGTTGTCTCGACCATTATAGACGGCGATACGGCTCACCTATCACGTTGGTCTAACAGAAACCTCGGTGAGGTGTGGGTACTTAGTTCATCTTGCGATGGATGACTCTGACTACTCCTCTTGTCGTGGTACTTGCTTGGGGCTCTTTCCCACCCGCACTCCTTGACACCCTACAAATTCTTGTCCTGTCCCCTGGACTTCCTTCTCCCCTTTCTGGGGAGACACACCATGCCACGGCTCGCATCGCCCGTGATTCGGTCCATAGGTCCGTTTGACCGAAAGGTTGGTAGGACCATGGGAAGGTGGTGGGTTACCCCTCTTGTCGTGAGATTATATTTAAAGCGTTCTCATCCTATATTCATATTTTTTTATCAACATAATTCGCATAAGAAATATTTACAGTCACTTTTTTATTTTTTTTAATATTATAAAAATAAATAAAATAAAAAAGTGTTTATTTCTTGTTTTAAACAACATAAAGTTATGAGGCAACTCCAGGAAGCAAGGTTAATGCTTGAGTTGGGGATGCCTCTCTCTTACCCTAGTTGTTAACACTAAATAGTTAACATGCAAAGCAAAAATAAATAAAGAATAAAAAAAAAACAAAAAGGAAAAAGGTATCAATTAAAATTAATTATAGAATGTCTAAAAGCCAATAACAAAACTACCAACCAATAAAAGCTAATATAAATAAAAAAACCAACAAATATTGGCGGCCATAATTTTTTTAAGCACTGTCCTGTTCAAATCCGAGATAGCCCGGGTCAGTAAACGCGTGACTTACAGTCATGAGCAATATAATGTACCCACTTTAGGACTCTGTCGCACTAAGATATTTGACAATTAGTGAGACTTACAGTTCAATTTGTCAAAAAAGTTAATGTGACATGGTACCAAAGTGTATACATATTAATGCTCGTGACGTGGACTACACACGACATTTATTGAATCGATGGATAATTTTATCTCAAGGCCTGCGGGTTGTGAGGTTATGTAGTTATGTATTATACAATAATTATAAAATATTATAGATGAACTAAGTATCTACACCTCACTCAGTTTTTTTTTTAAAATATTCCAGTATTATTGTACCTACCCTTTGTCCGGCCAAGTAGTGAATGCCAAATACATGTAATGTAGCATCAAAGACACAACAGAGCGGCTTTTCCTCGCTTTTTACAAAACGCACCCCCTCCCCTGTAGGAAGCCAGGAAAAGAAACGCCCAGTGTTGCCATCATTTGTACACCCTCGAAGTTGCCAGATTAAAAAAATCTAAAAAAAAAAGACTAACGGGCGTTTCTTGCCTTGCTTGTTGCAGGGGTGAGAACATCGACGGAAATCGTGACGCGGCATTTTATTGACATGGACCACGGTATACCCTTGGACATCCACGCGCGACCCCGCATAGTCGGGAGGAGACCCAACGCGATTGTCAACATCGAAACCGATGTATTCCAAGAGAAGTCGTACAAGCAGTACTCGTCCCAGCATTTAAGAGACGCTCTGATCGCAGTCAAGAAAGGCTACAGCGTGTACGCGGCGTCAAATAAATTCGGAGTCCCCAGGAAGACCTTAAGAAACTGGATGGAGAAATATGACATCAAAAGTCAGTTCTCAAAAGGGAGGCGCGGGACAAGCAGACCTAACGCAATTCTAGACCCTTTGGAGCTGATGCAGGAGACCAGATCGGAGAACTATGAAGAGGCTATTTAAAAGCGAATTGAACGCGTAACTGGGCCCTTAGGGGTTGATCCTAAGGGTGTTACGCGAAGGGATGACAAGTCAGAAGTACATTTAAGGGGTAATAAAGATGTATTAGGTTCGAAGAATGAAATAGGTTCGGAGAATGAGAATTCAAAGGAAATAGTTTTGAAAGATGAAGAATGTGATATGGGTTCGAAGAATGTAAAAGATAGGAAAGATAGGATAGATTTGAAGTTTGAAAAAGGTACAATAGGTTCGAAGAATGAAACTGGTAAGAAAAGGATGAAGAATGTAAAAGATAATATAGATTTGAAGAATAAAAAGGATACAGTAGGTTCGAAGAAAAATGAAACTGGTAAGAAAAGGGTGAGGAATGTAAAAGATAAAATAGATTTGAAGAATGAAAAAGATACAGTAGGTTCGAAGAATGAAACTGGTAAGAAAGGGATGAAGAATGTAAAAGATAAAATAGGTTCGGAGAATATAAAAGCTGAAATCGGTGCGAAAATTGAAAATGTTGTTAAAACATCAGCTTCAGAAGGTCAAAACTTTACAGTGTCGTACAAGTTTTGTGATAAAACGTATGGCTCGCATTTACTGAAGAATCTTCCACCATCAATGGACGGAGAGGAACCACCGGAGTATGTGTCAGGATGTTGGACTATACCAACAGTTGGAAGGAAGGTAACATACAGCAATATGTCTATAAGACATGGGAAAGGCGTTCCTCTAAAGATCACGAAGATAGAAAGTAGTAATGCTCCAAAAGTCACAGAAGTTAACGATAGAGAGACGAAAAGCATATTGATGAGAAGACTTTTGGGGATATTGTAAGTTGTGGTGCTTTTGGAACGAATGGGAGTACAGTAAGGGTCTTTCCAGGCTACGTTTCCCTAAATAAATATGGATGGCGTTGTACAGATTTGCCTTCGTTTAACCTTCTAGATAGATAGATAAAATACTTTATTGAGCACAATGGACACAAAATACAGAGATAAGGACAGCATATACAGAAAAGCACAACAGGCGGCCTTATTGCTCATGCAGCAATTTCTTCCAGGCAACCTTTGGGTACAGGAAAATTTTGTACAAGTATAATAATAGCGGGTTAGTGTATTCTAACAAAATAAGTAATTAAAAGAACAACCTACATAAAATAAGTATATTTAACTACATATTTATATTATACATAAATATATAAAATTAATACAATATATATCACACATAACACACACATACACTACACACACACACATGACTATTATACATAACTAAATAATTATACATACATATAATAACACTACTAATTTCATGGAAAACAGACATAATGCATATTTTATCTTTGTTTTTGGGTATAAATGATGACCCTTCTTCCACCCTTATAGCAAGATTTTCACATTGAATTCTATACATAATCTGATCCAAATATCAAACAACAATTATTTTTATATGTGCTTCTGCCATTTTTTTTTTTTTTTTTTAACATAACATAACATAGCAAATACTTTATTGCACAAACAGGAAAAAACAAAAAACAAAACAAAAGAGAAATAGAATTAGTACAATAGGCGGCCTTATTGCTAAGTAGCAATCTCTTCCAGGCAACCTTAATATTAACCTTAATGGGTTTTAATATTTATAACACTTCATAAATTACACATAGATTATTTACAAACATCGCTAAACCTAAACAGGTTTGTCTCGATTACATTGTATTTTTGAATAATTATGTACCCGAGCAATCTTCTTCTATTGTGTGATTACTAACCTCATCAACCCTGGTGTTACTATTGAGCCGCCAAAAGCCCCCGACATGGCTCATGTACCGACTACGTACTTACATCAGTAAGTAGTAGCCGGGACCAACGGCTTAACGTGCTCTCCGTAGCACGGATCGTCTTCCGGACAATCAGGTGATCAGCCTGTAATATACTAGTGATCAGAAAGTGATTTTTGTGATATGTCCCCACCGGGATTCGAACCCGGGGCCTCCGGATCGTGAGCCCAAGCAATGAGAAAATAGGTAATTATCGCGCTAAATCTATACAGCGCCATCTATATATTTTTGGGGGAACGTAGCCTGGAAAGTATCTCCTTGAACTGACTATAATAGTCACACCAAACTGTAGTGACAAGAATTGAGAAAGGGATGTTTAGATGGTTCGGAGATGCAGAGAGAATGAATGAAAGTAAACTTTATGGTGTAGTGAGTGGTAGAGTTGGAAGAGGAAGACCTAAGGAGTACAGTCAGAAGCAAATAGTGACAATCAAGATATATACGTATATATATATATATATATACGTATATATATATATATATATATATATATATATATATATATATATATATATATATATATATATATATATATATATATATATATATATATATAGTTAGCAACATCCAGAGTGTCCCATAATTAGGGATATTCAAGGTGGCCGTATAGATAGTAACACTCTCTCTCTCTATTTAAGAGCTGCGCTCTTGTCGGTGGAGTAATCGCCATTCCTCTCTTCTTCCCGCCAAATCCTTCACTTCCTGATACGACACGACCTGCACCTTCTCTTTTATTTGTTTCATAAATGTTCTCCTAGGTCTACCCCTTCCTCTCTTCCCTTCAATTTTTCCTTCTATAATGTTTGTTATAAGTGAATCGTGTCGTATCAGGTGGCCAATCATATTTCCTCGCCGGTTCTCTGTAGTCTTCAATATGGTTGATATGGTGATTAGGTTGTTGCCAACTTTTTGAACACGCAGGTTGTGTCGATGTTTTTGGTCACTTAGAGTGTTACTATCTACGTATACGGCCACCTTGAATATCCCTAATTATTGGACGCTCTGGATGTTGCTAACTATATGTATATCTTGATTGTCACTAACTATTTGCTTCTGACTTACACACCGCGATCAGATCCAGGATGTTTTGAGAAAAGACCAGGTCAAGAGTATTCTAAACCGGCGAGCGTGCGTCAAGACTTTGATAGTGGAGGCAGCGAAAGTGTCAGGATGGCAGTAAGTGGAATTCTGTGGTTCTTACCCCAATGGGAAACAGGCGCGATCTTATGTTTCTACGTCATTTTAAAGTATGAAAGGCAAAAACACATAATAACGGGTTCTTACCGCGTTTAAAGCAGGGATATGAGACTCCCGATATCATCAACATCATCCCGTGATCATGGCACTTGCAACAGTGTCGAAATATCGGGGTCTCATATCCCTGCTTTGGGTAAGAACCCGTTATTATGTGTCTTAATTATGATAATAACCGCGTAAACTTAAAACAATGTATAAGTAAAGTCTTCAGGTTGAAATAGTCAATATTCCCCGAAGGAAAGCACCCCAAAGGTGCCCAGTTACGCTGAACATAGGTGAAATTACCATCAAATTATAGCTATAAGGTGTATATTGATGTTTGTCTTATGAAGAAATCTATTTTAGAATTTCTGCTATAAAATATACCAGCAGGGCTAACTTGTGCAATGTGATAAAATTATCGATTCGATTATATTTTGTCGAAATCGATAAGTTTGTCTTTTCCTAAATATGCGTGGCACGTTTTCGTATTTTGACAGAACGACATGACTTATTTGGGTTTACATCATTGATACAAAAATGCGGCGAAAACTTGGCGCTTGTTTAGCTATACATTCGTACACAGCTGTATACAGGGTGTTAGTAACATCGTAACGAAAACTCAGGGGGATGATTCAGACCATGATTCTGAGTTAATATCAAGTGGAATTTTTCGTCGCAAAATTCATGACTTTTTTAGTTTTTTTTTTTTTTTTAATTATTTTCAATTCTATACTTTTGCGATAGAAAATTCCACTTGACATTAACTCAGAATAATCAGCTGAATCATCCCCCTCAGTATTCTTTACGATCTCACTTACACCCCACACAAGTACATATGGTAGCCATACAAGTAGGTATGGGTGTTAGTGACACCGTAACGAATACTGAGGGGGATGGTTCAGACCATGATTCTGAGTTGATATCAAGTGGTATTTTCAGTCTGAATATTCCTGAAATTTTTTGTGTGTTTTTTAATTATTTTCAATTCCATACTTTTGCGACAGAAAATTCCACTTGATATCATCTCAGAATCATGGCCTCAATCACCCCTCAAAGTTTTCGTTACGATGTCAGTTGTCACTAACACCCTGTATACATTCAATAAAATCTTGTCAAATTAAGAAAGAACAAACAAACACAAACAATAATCCCCCCTCCCCCTAAACAAACAAAACAACAAAAACAAACATTAAATAAACAAAAAAAAAACAAACAAACAAAAGAGGAATTAAGAAAGTACGCATCGTCTTATCACGTATATTAGCGCGTTTTACGTATATTAATACTATGGTTCACATATCAGCACCAATCGACAAAACGACATAATTATATCGACAGAATCGATAAAATGTTCGTGACATTATTTTATCACGTCGCGCGTGTTAGCCCCTACAGAGCACTTTAATTAGCCGGGTAGAGCTCTCAGCGTTCCCCATTTGTCCGATCAAGTAGTGAATATCGTCTAAACTTCACTAGTCGGTGCTAAGGATCATAACGCAGGTATGGTAATGTGTTGGTATTTTTTTATAGTAGATATTCATTAAATTTATTGTCTAATTAAAATGTGTATTGTTGCATCTACCAGCCACGTTCGTTCGCGTCACCTCTAAAGTCTAGAGGATGATGAATAATAAAAAATTTTTTTTTTTTTTTGAAAATTTTATTATGCGTGTCCCGTCTGTCGCGAAAGAGCGAGCGAGGTACAGTCCGAGCTCTCTCCCCTTTCTTTTTCAACGGATAAGAGAATGACAGGTATAACTTAAAATAAAATTAGATGGCGTCTGCAGGAATTAGCACCAATGTCGATTTGGTTACGAACGTGGCTGAAGAGGATAAAACGTCAAATTGTCAAACAAAACCTTGAAATAGACACGCTAGTTTTAATCCAGGTAAAAACTGGTCTCAATTTTACCCGAAATAAAATTAGTAGAATTAAATTGAGGTTTTCTTGAAGGAAATCACATCACAACGTGATTTTTCAAAAAGTCGATTACGTGGTTTGCACTAAGAGTCAAAATGTCTCATTTTGAATAGACAATAAATTCAAACGTGAAGCCGGACGCAGCTCTATCCAAAGATGTGTTTAAGCAAAGGACTGTTAGCTGTAGTAAGATTGGAATAATTCTCTTTGGGGCTGGGGGTCTAAAAAGGCCACATTGAGCATTTAACGTGAAAAGCAAATTTGCTATTTGACATTTACACGCGTCATGCATGTCACACAATAGGTTGGTTTCCAACTAGTCAAATCAGTTACTTTTTACTAAACGTCAAAACACGAAATTACTATGGAATTTGTATGAAAAAGCACACTGTGACGTCATAGAAAACCGTGATAAAATGTCGGATTTATTACATTTTTCTTTATTAAAATTCGTAAATAAATTAAATAGAAAAAAAAGAAAATGTTTTTCGTTGGTTTTAGATCTGTTTTTATTTAGTAATCTGAATTTTATATTTTTTTCTGGAACCTAGTACACCCAATTTTGCTTTTTTAATTTTTTTTTCTATTTTTTTTTTCTTATAAAAAACAATGTTACTATATAACACTGGAATGCAGACATCGGTAAACCCGAAAAAAAATGTTGTTTGTCTAAATGAAATGCTTAATGTGGCCTTTTCCGACCGCTTGAGCTGTGTCGTGTCGGCGTGTCTACTTAATGTAATCTTGCCAAATAATGTACTTAGATGTAGAGTATTTTGTAATAAACATCTTTATAAGAATACGTTATCATATAGAGTCAAGGGAGTTAAAATGGCCACATTGAAGCAATCCATCTAAGAAAGCAATATTGCTATTTGACATGCGCACTTACTTTTATACGCGCAAATGTAAAATTGCAATATTGCTTTCTTAGATGGATTGCCTCAATGTGGCCATTTTAACCACCAAGTAATGTATAATCTGGTCAGGTTCTATTGTCTTTAGAAAATTATGACCCTGTCTGTAATAATTAGTAATTTAGACTCATTGACGTCGTATAACAAATAGACAACCAATCTCTGTAAAAAAAAGTGTCCACGGCGCGTCTTGTCACAAGGGATGGCGTGTAACGACACTGTACAACCGATATTGCACCTTATTTGCACATCCATAACATCTTAATTTGAGGGAACGAACTTATACTATCTACGGTCAATACACTTTGGTACCATGTCACATTAACTTTTACAAATATGTTAGTGCGACAGAGTCCTAAAGTGGGTACATTATATTGCTTATGACTGTACATAACTTAATGTATAAGTATTTACAACACGTTTCGGACGCTTTAGAAAATCTCCTTATCATAGTGTCTATTTGTTTATAGGATGTCAGTGGTTAGACTGCAGTGATTCGAATTCTGTTTTATAATTTAAAAATTAAATGATGAATTTAATTACTTGTAAATAATCATAATTACAAAAAGTCAAATAACCTAACTTAAAATTACTTAACCTAGAACCCACTCCGTGTCAAACCTGGCCCAAAAGTGCCCTTGACACTAGCAGCGTTACCGCGCTGGGTTGCCACGGACAAGCTTTGAGCCAAGTAAGACCCGGAGCGGGGGTCAGCGGGGGTTTTATAATTATAATTGTGTCTTGCCGCGGTATTGTTAGATATTTTATTTAGATATGTCTACCTAAATTGACATATGTATAAGTATCGTAGATAAAGCACGTCATGCAGAAAAACCGACGAAAAAGACGCGAACTTAGCTGTACTTTCATACGCAGCGGTATCATCATCATTAGAGCCACGCTCTTGTCGGTGTAGTATTCTCCATGCTACTTTTTTAAGGAAAAATAGGACAGTGGTTTCCCTCTTGCCTTCCCGCAGTACTCTGACGCGAATGGGATGGCGCCCAGAGTAGTCTATTTCAAAGCCGTACTAGGACTCTTGTCCTCCGCCTCTGAATAGTACTGACAGTTACTGCTGCCCTCTGTCAGGTTCCAGGTTACATTTAATGCGGTACAAAAAATAAACTAATATTGGTACCGTCATGAGTATTAACATGTAAACATTTTGGTACCATGTGTACCACTCCTATCCACGTGTCTGTGTGACACAGCAGTAAATAGATTCAATAATAAAATTGTCAAAAATTGCGTAGGTACGGGCGTCTTAGCATCTACAGCGCGTGGTGATTCGTAACGCGGTCGGGTTATACAACACATGTTGCCAGTTCGTCGTCTAATCGCGTACTACGGAATCTCAGAGCATGCATCGCCATTTCTGTTCTAATTTTTCATGCCACTTTTGGAGCGTTCAAATTCAAGCTACGGTACTTATATATAAATGTATGACTATTCCAAAAATTGCAGCCATTTTATTATTTATAAAAAATGTTTCTACTAAAATATTATTTTTAAAAGTAATTGATGTTTACAGGGACAAATAATTGTAGAGCCAAAGATATAATAACCTAGGTTTCGTTCGCTCTGCTTATTTAAAGTGATGATTTGTTTGTTTAAAGTAAGTCAATTCCTTATAGGTCTTTTACTAAGTACTACAAAATGTTAGCGACAAAAAAAATATCAAATAATGAGGAACTTGGCAGGTCACGTTCTCCAAAAAAAAAATTAGATGGCACTGTACAACGGTGCCTTCGTTTAACCTTCTAATTGCATGAATAACGCATCTTTTTTTTTCTTTTTTCTTTTTTTTTTGGCTGTAAATGATGACCCTTGTTTTTACATTATATTTTTGAATAATTAGGTAGGTGCCCGAGCAATAGGTAATTATCACGTGAAAGGTATTCAGCGCCATCTATATATCGTCACTGAAAAGGCAAAATTACGTAAGCGCCAAAATGCCATTTCAAGAAAATGTCGTTTAAAGTATTTTTTCGTTTTTCTACTGTAACTTTTTACCCATAAATCCAATTTAGATGACGTCAATGTAAGTCTACATTGTTTTTCATTTTCTATATTTAGCAATACATATTATAACATGGACTGCTATTTTAGGATATTTTGGCGCTTATGTAATTTTGCCTTTCCAGTGACGATATTTTTTGGGGACCGTGCCTTAGAGATTCCCTTATTGTAAAATAATTTTCAATGTACTGATTCATAATCAGAACAAAATGATAATTATCGCAACATGCCCAAAGATATGCCAAAACTAAAATATTACATTTTAAAATACTTACTTTTGTTAATTAAGTAATTGTAAAATTATTGATTTTGTGGGTAGCAAAAATTTTTTCGTATAAAAAATGTATTTTTCGATGTAACGGGAAATACAATACAATACTTATATAATAATAATAATAATACGAAATGATATGTGGATATGAATTTAATATAATAGGCTATGAATGAAAACATAGGGAATAATAAATATTATTAGTGATTAAAACTAGGTTGGGTCTAGTCTAATGCATAGGTTTTGTATTTTACTAAGTCAAAGCTCAGTGTAATAATTATTATTTAATTCTTACAGAATAGAAAATAGAATATAGTAAACGTATTTAAAATAATATTAAAATTATTGCAGTTCGATTTTTCAATCTCATTCCGTCATTTTTTATTAAGTTAAATTACGGAACCATAAAATTTCGGTACTGGTTTTTTTTCACACTTTTTTGTTGTTTACTACAGGTTTAATGAATGCAATTTACCCGGGCACCGACCCCGTCGGCGTGGTCGACGGTTACCCTCATTCAGCGCTTATCGCTATCGACCAACTAGGATCGATTAATTCTTTCAAATATTATCCTCTCAGACGACGACCTGAGCCGAGGTTCGCGCCCAACTGGGCACCCTTAGGTCTGTTGTCTTAAATTTTGTACCGGGTGAGAACTCTCAGCGCTTTCCCTTTCTCCGGCCAAGTAGTTAATGCGACTTGCCGCAAATCTACAATAATTCACGTCAAAAAGAAATGCAATATCTTTAGATTGGTTTAGAAATCCCGGAATATAAATCTCTATATACTTAAATTTTTGTACTTCGCCGTCTGTAAAAGTTTAAATTCACCGAATTTATAATACTTATTTATTTTATTTAATTATGCATTTATTTCAGATAGTATTTTATTAATAATATTAAATTATTATCATAAGTAATAAATAAAATAACAATAATAATTTTAACGAATTGAAATATGGGTACTTAAATAGTCAAAATATATAAATGTATTTTGAATTTTCTTAATTTTAAATACAGTATTTTAATACATTTTAGGTTAGTGTGCCATTTTTTTTAATGCTGCTATTTTTTATTAGTTCCTAGCACAGCCAAGATGGCGTCAAACGATATATTATTTATATATAATAATGTTTTTTTGTTGATTATTTTAAGAAATTGTTATTTTTCGTAAGCAACGAGTAATAATTATTAAGTTTTCTTTTTAAATTATTATACCTTGAGTATTTATGTTTTTATTTTATTTAGCAATGAAGGATTCTTTTTTTATTCTTTTTCGTAGCTGCTGGATAGATGGCGCTGCTCTTGGTAGGTTGCTTCAAGGAACGAAGCGTTAGTTATTTCTGTTTTTAAAAACATAAAATAAAACGAAACAAAATGAAACAAAACTTTTTTAAATTAAAAGTAAAAATAGTTCTCAATAAATCGATAGATGGCGCTTAACGAACTACGTTATTGAACCATTGACAAGATGCCACAAACTAATAAGAGATTGGTTCCTTTTTTCCTTGTTATTTCTTTACTTTCAGAACATAATCATTATGGCGTATACGTTTTGTTTTATGTTTTCAAAAACAGAAATATTTAACGTTTCGTTACTTCCAGTAACTCGCCAAGTTCAACGCCATCTATCCAGCAACTTGGAAAAATAGAAAAAAAAGTAAATGCGCAAATTTCAACATTCAAATAGCAATATTGCTTTTGTAAATGAATTGCTTGAATTTGGCCTTTTGACTCCCTGATCGTATAACAAGGCCAAGGTTTAAATAGGCCACATTGAAGCAACGAGGGACTTTCTAGGCTACGTTCCCACAAAAAAATATATATGGCGCTGTAATTGTTGTCTTCGTTTATCCTTCTAATTTCACAGACATATTATGCATCTTTTATCTTTGTTTTTGGGTATAAACGATGACCCTTTTTTACACCCAGGCACAATTACATCTTCCACCCATTATTATTCTGATCCAAATAAAGAGAAGCAATATAGGTAGCAACATAATTCTATATATAATCTGATCCAAATGTCAAGCAACAATTAGTTTTATATGTATGCCTCTGTCAATGCATTATGTTTTTGACTAATTATGTATTTGTCATTGCTCGGAAATGAGAAAATAGGTAATTATAACGTGAAATCTGTACAGCGCCATTTATATTTATTGGGGGAACGTAGCCTGTAGAGTCCCTAATTAATTTAAAACAGGTATTATTTTAAGCAAACTCAACAAATGTCAAATAGCAATATTGTTGCATGGCGTCTGCAGGAATTAGCACCACTGCTAAGTTTACAGATAATAAAATGTACTTATTCAATGTACTTGATTTAAAATGTTAATGTACTTGTAATATAACTTGTGACTTGTACGCCATTACTGTAAGGGTGACTGTATTTGATGATAATAAATATATATGGTTCTTGTCGTGGTCTTCGTTGTTTAATTTTTTATGCCATACATACAAACATATTCGCACCCAACTGGACAGCCTTAGCACACCCCGGACACTTCATACAAAAATCTCATTCTTACCATGAGCCTAACACGTTAAGCCGTGTTGTCACTTGGCAACATCTGTGCAACAAGTTGCCCAATGTGTTCAAAGCGCGGATCTTTTGTTTAACAACGTGGTCTGTCTACGCAACGGTGTAGTAAATACTACACGTCTGTCGTCGACAACTGTCGTACAGAAATGCAAGGTATAAGGAAACCGTATGCTCAAAAGTCATGTTACATGCCGGAGTCCCACAAGGCTCCGTCCTCTCCCCTTTACTATTTTCATTATATACTAGTGACATTCCCAAATCCCCTAATACTGAATTAGCTTTATTTGCGGATGATACAGCCATCTATTCTTCGTGCCGTGGTCGAGTTATGATGACCGGAATCCTCCAACGCGCGGCCAATGCCTTGGGCAAGTGGTTTCGCAAATGGAGAATCGAGGTAAACCCGGAGAAAAGTGCAGCGGTGTACTTTTCAAAGGGCTATTATAACACACCACGGTCACGCCGTCAACTTAAAGTCATCACGATGTTTGGCAAGCCGATCCCTTGGGAGGAGCAAGTCAAATTTCTCGGCGTAGTCTTAGATAGACGTCTTACTTTCAAGGCCCATATCAAACGTGTGCGCGATCGCGCCGCGTTTGTAATGGGCCGTCTTCATTGTCTCCTTAACAAGCGAAGTAAATTGTCCCTTAGGAATAAGGTGAAAATCTACACGACTTGCATCCGTCCGATCATGACCTATACAGGGGTGGTTTTCGCTCACGCGAGTCCCTCTCAAATTCACCGTCTACAGGTAATACAAAATCGTTTCATGCGGAAAGCCACGGGAGCTCCGTGGTTCCTTCGCAATGAAAATCTGCACATTGACCTAGGTCTGCCAACCATTGCCCAATGGCTCAAATTAGCTTCCAAACGTTTTTTCGATTCTGCTCCGCACCACCCAAATCCCCTGGTAGTTGCGGCTTCCGAATACATCCCGCTTAGGGACGGTACTGAAAAGTATCGGCGTCCGAAGGACGTAATATACGATCCCGACGACCCGATTACTCTAGCCATAGAGGCAGCCAATCAGCTCGCGACACCAAACACTTCAGGTCCCCGATACCGACCCCGCCGGCGTGGTCGACGATTTCCTTCATTCAGCGCTTATCGCTATCGACCCACTAGGGTCGATTAATTCTTTCAAATATTTTTCCTCTCAGACGACGCCCTGAGCCGAGGTTCGCGCCCAACTGGGCACCCTCAGGCCTGTTGTCTTAAACGTTGTACCGGGTGAGAGCCTTCAGCGCTCCCCATTTGTCCGGCCAAGTAGTTAATGCCATCTGCGGCAAATCTACAATAAGTCACGTCAAAAAAAAAAAACAACAAATCAAAAGTCATGTCGGAACCCAATTTTTCACGAAAAAATCGTATAAAATTTCGCCACCAAACTTGAAATTTTGAGATTCAGAGATTTGAGATAATTGTGTGAAGTGTTCGGTGACATTAAGTCAAACAATTGTTGTCATAATTTGCACGTTTTTCTTTTCCCCAGGTTAACAACAAGGTTAAGGTTAACGTCGTGTTTTATAGGGAAGTCAAGGAATTGACTTTTGATAGACTGGAATGGAAAATGCTACACCGACAAGAGCGTGGCTCTTAATTTGATGATGATGTCTTCCCCGCCTCCGTTGTCTAGTGGTTAGAGCGTTAAGCTCACGATCTGGAGGTCCGGGTTCGATTCCCGATGGGGACATTGCATTGTCGAAATCACTTTGTGAGACTGTCCTTTGTTTGGTAAGGACTTTTCAGGCTTGAATCACCTGATTGTCCGAAAAAGTAAGATGATTCCGTGCTTCGGAGGGCACGTTAAGCCGTTGGTCGCGGCTATTAGCCGTAAAAACACCTCCACCAACCCGCAGTGGAGCAGCGTGGTGGAGTATGCTCCATACCCCCTCCGGTTGATTGAGGGGAGGCCTGTGCCCAGCAGTGGGACGTATATAGGCTATTTATGTTATGTATGTCTTCCCCAGACGCAGACTTCGCGATAGCCAACGTGCAGTGTCAGTACGACAGCCCGTCGGACACGGAGTCGGACGGACGGGCCGACCGCGCCGCCGTACATGTCGGCCGACCGCCGGACGACCACACGTACGACACGCGCGACGAACCGCCCGCATTTATAATACACCACGTTGCTAGCGTGAGTATCGAGTTTTTTTTTAATTAATAATTTCTTTTTACATTTTTTAATTTAATAATAATAATAAATTTTATTGACAAAAAACTGGGTACAATTCTTTCCTTAAACATAGCTTAGTATTAAACACAGATATAAATAGGTTGGTACCATTGCTGACTAAGTATAAAACTCAGAACAATAACTAAAGCATAGAAGGAAGGCTAATATAGCAACAGAACTCTATAATTCTGCTCTACTTTATCTTACGGAACCGGCGTAATGTTAGACAAAGACGCATATACAAAAATTGTTTCGTAATTTCGTAGGTTGTCACAAGTTTTTCATTGCCTAGTGTTGGGTTTCACTTTAGTAATATGTCGATAAAATTAAATTTACTTACAATTAATGTCGATAAATTTTTTTTACAAGATTTCTTTTTGTAGGATGCAATTATCTTCTTCTTGATGAAAGGAGACTCTGTCTCTGATAGGTAAGTATCTAACCATTTTTGGATTATATTGTCTGGTTTATATTAGTTTGGAGCTGCAGCTCACATTCAGGAAGGAAAGAAAATAGCCAACTGTTATCGTTTCATCGGTAAGTATTTTGTAATATTCGAATTTATTTATGATGTCATCCGCCGTGCACTGGTGTCGATCGACGTGCCGTGCAAATTGGAACCGCCGCCGCCGGGTCTAAGCCGCACAGACGGTAAGAGGCCCGATGGGGTCACGCCATAGACATAGAAAAGAGTATGGACTGGAAATACCTACAGAAAAAACGTGCCACTCTGTAAACATAAAATGGCGGTCTTTACTAGGGCTACAAGCTGTTTCAATACTAGGATTACCATACTCGTACCTACTAGATATAGCATTATACTTAAAAAAATACGGCATACAAGTATTCATAAGAGAACAGAAAGGGAAAGTAAAAGGTAGGTAGGTGGTGTACTGTATCTTTCGTGTAAAACTTGTAAGTATTGTATGTTGTGTGCAATAAAGTATATTTGTATTTGTAAAGGAAGGTTTAGTCAAGATTTATCTAAGTCGCTTACACAAATCTATAACATTCATTACATTCTTTATTGGGCGCAGTTCGTATCAACCTGGAGTGTTGGAGTAGGAGTAAATAAGAACAGGAGGTAAAATGAAATATAAATTAGATCGTAAATCTGTTCATTTTCATTAGCAAGTATTTATTTAACACGTTATTAATTATGTACATTATATTTACAATAAATACAAATTTATTAATTTCTAAACAGTGTCAATTTGCTTAGAAACTGTCTTTGTGACACCCTGTCACATTGTTTTTTTTTTTTTCATTAAGTCGTTTGATCTTGAGGCGGGACTTGTTCAGCTTTTCTTTTAAATTTTTCATCTCGTCTTCTTGAACTGACTGAAATAAAGTTTAATAATAATGTTAAAATAGTATATGTACAAAATAATCTATAAAAATAAAAGTAAAATATATCTGATTTAAGTGCATTGTGCAGCTGGTTGAATTATACACTCTATATATGTATATCATGTTAAAAATATAAAAAAAGAAAATTATTTGATATACCTTTTCATGTAAATCCAGTCGACACTTTTGGATTTAATATCTGAAATCAAAGATAATAATAATTTACTTATATAAAACGTGTACAACTCATAATTGTTTAGACATAAAACAACTACAGACTTAGTATATACTAAGTTTATTAAGTACATAATCATATGTAGTTGAATGATAGATAGTATAAACGTGTTGTGAATGAATCCGCAGTAAAATGTTTCGAGCAAATACGGCTGTACTTATTTGGAATCCAATTTCGTCTATTAATGCGAATTATCCATTCTTTCTCTTTGTTATCGTCTACAGGAAATCTAAAAATTAAAAGTATCGATAATTTTAGTACATCACTATGGACAATCAACATAACCTCAAATCAATTCCGTATTCATCGATGAAACGTATAATATAATGGATATCTCAAATATTTTATGCTACAAATCTATTCAGCAAAACATATTACTTTCCTAAAATTGTTCAGCAGTTCACATTTCACTAGAAAATTACAAAAAACTTACCGATGAAACGACAGAAGTTGTTGGCTATTTTCTTTTCTTCCTGAATGTGAGCTGCAGCCCCATACCACACAAGACATAATGTCACACAGTCGAGACACTCAATTATTTGATATAAATAAAAGTTTCTTTCCATTTATTTGGAAAAATATTGTTAAATTATCACTTAAAACAATCTGAACACAAGACACTCGTAAACACAGTTGACGCGACCGTGTCAAATAGTTCGGTAAATATAAGTAAAATCTTCTTATGTATGTTACTATGTATTTGGCCGAGTTAAAATGAGTCCAATAGGTCCAAATGACATTTCATGTTGTGACAACCTCGGAAAAAATGAAGCAAAGAGCGAATCATTTGTCCTTTTCTCACTCATAGTTTGTGTCGTAAGCTAGAAGAGAGCCGGTTTATAGTTTCTGAATTCTTATTTTAGCCTTCCTTCTATGCTTTAGTTATTGTTCTGAGGTATAAAAATACTTGTATTACAGCCTATATGATGTACGGTGACTCATTCACCGTGCAGGCTGTCAGGTTGTGGAATGCATTACCAAAGGGCATTCGAGAATGTGTCACTGTAGGTAGTTTCAAAAAAAGTTTAAAGAACCATTATTTAAGTCTGAGTTGCATTAGTTGTATATATATATATATATATATATTATAGGCATAATATTGATTGTTGTAGTATTTTTATAGTAGTATAATATGTAAGTCTACTTAAATTTATTGTTTATATTTTTATTGTGTTATTATTATTATTTTTTTGTCTTTATATTAGTAAGTATAATTGTTCTTGTAATTTCATAAGATTTGTACGCGTATGTAGGTATGTCTATCTGTAGTATTATACACTGCATGTATCCTTATCGTAGTAGGTCAGCTGGAAGAAATCTCTTTTTTAGAGATAAGCTTACCTGTACTGTCTGATTTCTTTGTGTGTTTCTTTCTGTGTTCTATTGTGTACAAATAAATAAATAAAAAATAAATAAAAAATGATGCCTCTCTCCTGGATATTTATGTTATGTTAAGCAAGCTAGATCGAAAGATTTAAGTAGTGCGTTTGACCACGAGCCATCCTGGTTTTACCTAAGCTTTTTTTTTTGACGTGACTTATTGTAGATTTGCCGCAGATGGCATTAACTACTTGGCCGGAGTGGTTTTAAGCAGTGATTTAGTGTAAGGTGGAGCACGCAAACCATGTTTCCGTGTTTCAAATTCAAATATCTTTATTCAGTAGGTAACATAATTACACTTTGAATCGTCATTTTTAACATAACGAACGTCTCATTCGCCTAAAGCTACTCGAAGGTCGTAATATACGATCCCGACGACCCGATTACTCTAACCACACAGGCGGCCAATCAGCTCGCGACACCAAAACAAACAAAACAAGAAACATTTATTGAGACCAAACACCAAACACTTCAAGACCCCGATACCGACCCCGCCGGCGTGGTCGACAATTTCCCTCAATCAGCGCTTATCGCTATCGACCCATTAGGGTCGATTAATTCTTTCAAATATTTTTCCTCTCAGACGACGCCCTGAGCCGAGGTTCGCGCCCAACTGGGCACCCTCAGGCCTGTTGTCTTAAACGTTGTACCGGGTGAGAGCCTTCAGCGCTCCCCATTTGTCCGGCCAAGTAGTTAATGCTACCTGCGGCAAATCTACAATAAGTCACGTGAAAAAAAAACTAAAACTACTGCAGCTTTTCTCAACCTGTGTAGCCGGGGAAAAGAAGCTGCAAGAAAAACCTCGACACAGGGCCCTAGACGTTGTTTTTATCAGTGTTCTCTCTCTCTGTTTAAGAGCTGCTTTCTTGTCGGTGGAGTAATCGCCATTCCTCTCTTCTTCCCACCAAAACCTTCACCTCCCGATACGACACGACCTGCACCTTCTCTTTTATTTGTTTCATAAATGTTATCCTAGGTCTACCCCTTCCTCTCTTCCCTTCAATTTTTCCTTCTATAATGTTTGTTTTATATGAATCGTGTCGTATCAGGTGGCCAATCATATTTCCTCTCCGGTTCTCTATAGTCTTCAATATGGTTTATCAGTGTATAAAGTCTAAAATATTGCGTTTGGGTACAGTCGCAGTCACCACAGCTGCAGGTCTCGCAGCCTCCGTCGCCTTACCTGGAGGTGACCCCCAAGATCATGACCCTCGGGCCGGCGTACACGCGGGGAGTGAACGTTATACACGTCGGAGACCGACCACAGGTCTGTATCATCATCCTCCTACCCTCAGAGCACTTGACATATTTAGCTGGCCCCGATCCCTGCAGACACCTCCTAATTTTACATTAAGTTATACCTGTCATCTTCTTATTCGCCGAAAAGGAAAGAGACGGATGATTGACAGACGTAAATTTTAGGAAGAATGTTACATCACTGTATACGACTTACTACTTACATAGTTTCTTTTTTTTTGTGACTAACAAGTCTTACCTTATTTAGCCTATACGATCCCACTGCTGGGCAAAGGCCTCCCCTTGATTTTTCCACTCCTCTCGACTTTGCGCGATTTCCACAATTATGGTAAATATAAATAACAAAATATTTAAAAAAAACGGCCCCAGGTGTCCCAGTCCAGCCAGCAGGAGTACAGCATAAACAAGCGCATCCGCCGCAGCGAGGTGGTGCTCCGCCAGGCGGCGGACTGCGTGTCGCGCGGCTGCACCTTCCAGACAGTCTCCGAGCAGTTCAACATACCCATCTCCACCATACGGTGAGTTATTGGAACCATCATCAGCACATTAACGTCCCCACTGCTGGGGCACGGGCCTTCCCTATGGATGGATAGGGAGATCGGGCCTTAAACCATCACGCGGGCCCAGTGCGGATTGATGGTTATTAACGACTGCTAATGCAGCCGGGACCAACGGCCTAACGTGCCTTCCGAAGCACGGAGGAGCTCGAGATGAAAACTTTTTTTGTGGTCACCCATCCTATGACCGGCCTTTGCGAAAGTTGCTTAACTTCAACAATCGCAGACCGAGCGCGTTTACCGCTGCGCCACCGAGCTCCTCTTAGTTATTGGAACATTTTCCCTTTTTCTTATCGTGTGGGTCGTGTGGGTTGTTAGGTGGAATCAATCCTGGTGTCATTTTCCCTTAAATCAAATTGATTGGCTCTTAACACCAATCTAAAGCCTCTACTTTGTAAATGTATTTCTCCTTCCGAGAAACTGTGCGCGCGATGTGCGTGATGGTTTAAGGCCCGATCTCCCTATCCATCCATAGGGAAGGCCCGTGCCCCAGCAGTGGGGACGTTAATGGGCTGGTGATCAGGCCCGTGCATGTCAGTAAACCGGCAAAAGCCGAGGAAATCTAAGGTTTTAAAAATAATAATTGTGTTTAGTAATAGTTTTTTATTATATACAGATTCTTCATGGCCCGCAAGGGGATCCTGCCGCAGCGGCGACGCGGACGAAGTACACAAGTTGGTAATTTCATATCTACTTAACTTTTTTTACCAATCTACACATATACATACATAAACTCACGCCTATTTTTTTTTTATTTAACCAAAAAAAATGTACATATACATGGAATAATGCAGACATACCAATAAACCGTCTTGGGTTTGTCCTGGCATGCCATCGCTTCATTATATCTTGTTTTAGAAATTGTTTTACTTACTATTTTTAAACAGTGATGTGTTTTATTTCAACAGTGGCCCCGATTCCTGCAAACACCGCCTAATTTTATTTTAAGTTATATCCGTCATTTTCATATCCGTCGAAAAGGAAAGGGACGGATGATTCACAGCTCTTAATTTTAGGAAGAATGAGTAAATGAATGAATAACCCGGGCGAATCAAAAGGTACCTCGCTGGTATGCAATCCGTTTGACGTGCTGTCTACTTAACTGTGACGAGTTATTAACGGATGTAAAATTTTTAGACGGTTGGTTTAGATTTGTGCTTAAAATTGACGTGTGTTCCATTAATTTTATGCTTGTCGATTACCCGTCCCTTTCCTTTTCGGCGGATATGAAAATGACGGATATAACTTAAATAAAATTAGATGGTATTTACAGGAATTAGCACCATTTTTTCTTTAAATTTATTATTTATTTCCATATGTCGTGTACATATGTATGTGTGCATGTGCATATGTGTTTGGTTAGACCTACGAGATTCTAAGCCCTCTTGGTGTCGGAAGCTGCCTTTGTTATGACAGCTTCCGCTAAACGTATATGTGTGTGTGTAATTTCCCACCACGTTAGCAGACTATGGGACTCCATTTGCTTCGATCTGACACACTTCTCTTGCTTCCTCCACATTTATCAATTGTTTTATACACACACGCCGGTTCAAACTCAATTCAGAGTAGAATCTCTTATGTTATAATGTATGATAAGGTGCAAAAGTCCAATCAGTTTCTTGGTCGCACTTAAGACCTCCTGGTTACATGTCGTTTCTGTAATAGACCAAATACACCTAAAAAAACATAAATTTTATAATTATGACAACTAATGGTTCATAATTTCACCACTAGACCATGGCTGTTAGAGCCACAGAATATGAATAATCTTCTATCTGTATGCCACATTTACTACAATAACTTTTCATTACATTTCAACTTCTCTTACACTTTAGTTTGTATTTCCTTGTACATGACGTGTGCAATAAACACCCCCTGTCTGCCCCGCAGGTGAGTCGGCCGTGCAGTAGTCCAGAGCCGCCATTCCACATGCAGCATTATAAGCTCCCCACCACACTGCTACCCCCCGAGTGTGACTCCCCCCCGCCGGCCGAGATCCCACAGTGAACACGTGTGTACGGTCACGAGCATTAATATGTATACACTTTGGTACCATGTCACATTAACTTTTTTGACAAATTGAACTGTAAGTCTCACTAAATGTCAAATAATGTTAGTGCGACAGAGTCCTAAAGTGGGTATATTATATTGCTCATGACTAGTTCTAATAGAAACAACTTCAGTGCTATCCAGGTAAAATAATAGTGGATACGACTTATAGATAGCGCTGTAACAACACCTAATTTTCTCATTGCACAGATATTTGTTCAAAATTAAAACACACAACGGGTTCTTACCGCGTTTAAATCAGGGATATGAGACTCACGATATTTCGACACTGTTGCAAGTGCCATGATCACGGGATGACTGATGAGATTGGAGTGGAGTAGGTAGATCCATAATTTTCTACGGGCAGACATATTTGTCTACCCTCTTTCTTTGCCGCTTGTTTATGTATTTGATATCGGAATGTTCGGAACCAGTCATCCCGTGATCATAGCACTTGCAACAGTGTCCAAATATCGGGAGTCTCATATCCCTGCTTTAAACGCGGTAAGAACCCGTTATTATGTGTTTTAATTATGATTATGTTTTTACCTATATTACGTTCCTTACCATATCTACTATATGAATAAATAACGGATACTTAGCTTATGAGAGAGTTAATTTTATATTTCACCAACAAGAACAAGACGTAAGCAAGAAAACAAAAACAATATACAAAACGTTGTCAAAAAAGAAGAAATATAAAAAACATTTTTTTTTTATTTATAAAAAAAAAGTAAAAGGATTATGAAATCTGCTAAGAGTTCGCAACAGACTCAATAAAATTTGCCCTTTGTCCTAAAATGCGTGTCACGTGATTTTGATCGTATTTTGACAGAACGACATGACTTATTTGGGTTCACATATTAATCAATCGACATAGCGACATAATTATATCGTCAGAATCGATAAAATGACCGTGACAAAATTTTATCGCGTTGCGCATGATAGCCCTACTGGAAAGTCCTTTACTGTACACGACAAAATAGTCACGAGGTTTTTAATGGCCTTTATTTCCATCGTAACATAAAGTACATACCTAAGTAGTACAAGAACTCAAACACAGATGGCGGTAGTGAGTAGTACTGAGATTGCCTAAAATGTCATAATTACCTGCAGATCGTAGAATTGATCATTTCATGATGTGTTCGACCATTTCATGAAATGGTCATATTTCGTGAAATAGCCAACCTATTTACCCGTTGACCATATCGTTGAAACGTCAACGTTTAATGATATTTCAATCAACGTTTGGCCATATCGTTAATGCAAGCGATGTCCATGTTATGTGGTGTAATAAAAATTCGAATAGTCGATTCATTTCTTAGGTTCTAAATTATGTACATATTCGACATGGAAAATTGTACAATTACTTTATTTCACCGATTATAGTAACAATTTTAAATATAATCGACACCAGCGCCACTACCGGTGGATAATGTTACTAATTTTACGGTATGATTGCCAACGTTTGGCCATATCATGAAGTAATCATGCATTTAGTTGGTCATATTGTTAAACGTTTTGGGTTCATTGATCTGGCCAAACTAAATCATGATGTGGCCAACGAATGATAAATATGACCATTTCATGAAATGATCAATTCTAAGATCTGGCCACGACATTCATATAAATAGAGAACCGTGATAGCCTTGTTCGGAGAATGCTTGTCCCGGGTTCGAATCCTGGGTCGGGCTCTAAACCACTGAATTCGAATTTTATGAGTCTGAATTCATTATATTTGGATCATAGATATAATATATCACGATTTGTGCCCAGTTTGCTTTGTACCAGCAATAGGCTCGCCGTCAAATTTGTCTGGGACTTAGACATAGCTGGCGAGGTGGCTGAGGAGGTGGGTATATCCTATATACACCTCTGCCTACCCCCTCGGGGATACAGGCTCGATGCTCGATTATGTTGTATTATGAATAGAAAACGATTCGTTTCGCACATTCAAATCATCAAAATAATGAAATTGTGAATATAAAAACTTTAGTAATGAATCTCAATGTCGTTGTAAAAACTAAGTTGTAAGAAATGTAAAATGTGTTTGAGCTGCGCTCGCCATAGGTTGTAGCCGGTGAACGGAAGTAAACATTGGAGTGATTGGAACTCTCTGCCGTCTTCTGTATTTCCGAATGCATATAACGGTGCTTTCAAGGCCAAAATGAACAGGCATCTTCTGGGCAAACCCATAGAGCAGCCATAGAGGCTATAGTGGCAGCCACTCACTTCGCGACACCAAACACTTCAGGACCCCGATACCGACCCCGCCGGCGTGGTCGACAATTTCCCTCAATCAGCGCTTATATCTATCAACCTACTAGAGTCGATTAAGTCTTTCAAATATTTTTCCCCTCACACGACGCCCTGAGCCGAGGTTCGCGCCCAACTGGGCACCCTCAGGCCTGTTGTCATAAACGTTGTACCGGGTGAGAGCCTTCAGCGCTCCCCATTTGTCCGGCCAAGTAGTTAATGCCATCTGCGGCAAATCTACAATAAGTCACGTCAAAAAAAAATACCATATTTACTTCCGTTCACTGGTTGTAGTAACACTGCTGTAGTCGTTTCGAAACATTGATTTATAGAATCATTATTGCAGTATTTGTTTCGGTGTCTATATAAAAGTTTAACAAAATCATTTTTTATTATTTTAGTGCAAATAATACAACCGTAGATATAATAATAGTATTACTTTATAGATAAATCCCAGCGCAGGCGACGCTGGTTCCGCGGCGCGAATCATATCAAAGGTTTCGACCAATAGCGGTACGATGTTTATCTAAGTAGATAGCATTGGCGGCGTCTATTGGCCAAGGCCCTCGATGTAATTTGTCGCGGGCCCCGTGCCGCGGGCGCTGATACATATAAGATATTTTTCCACGACATACAATAAAACAATGTACATAAAATACTATTTAATAATTATTATCATCGTAATAATCGTGTACTTACGTACATTAATAAAGCATTTTTTAAATTAAGTCCTAACTTTTACGTATTTGATTGTACTTAATTGTCACAAGTTTACAGTGAATAGTATTATTTTATTGATTATTTTTAGTGTATTTTTAATTGATTAATGAATTATTGATCTGTGAAGGTTTGAATGCTAGCGCCATCTATATTCTCAATTTAAAAGCTCGAAATCTGAATTTTTCGTATGCACACACATTTGCCATGTTACACGCAAAATACGTTATTGGCAAAAAGACGTAATATATTAAACAAAAAAGTAAATACAGTATTTTCTTAAAAAACGAATAACATTGCAACAAAGTATAATTAACAATACACAACAGGATATTTAAATTGTTTCCCAAACTAAAAATATAGATGGCGTTAGCATCCAGCAAAGTTATAAAAGTTACAATTTATTTCGTAAGATGGCGCCAGTGAGAAATACATTTATTTGCATGCAGCTAAGACGGGCAGCTATTTTTGTGATTTTATTTTAAGTTTTCATTAGTAATAGAAAGTACAGTCGTCATTTTAAACCACTGAATTCGACTTTATCAGTATTACTACAAAACAAAGACTAAAAGATAAACTATTTTTAAAATATAATCCGTACACGAAAGAAGTCCCACAGGCCGCGGCGCTACTGTCGCAGACTGTGCATAGAATTATTATAACTTGTCAAGTGTTGTGTTGTTTGTTTTGACGAAACATTTGTGGATTTATGGTTTATTCTTGTTTTTAGTTCCTTTTTGACGAAGCCTGTGGTGGATTTAATGATGTATTTTTTTTTCATTATTTACTTGTCAAGTTAGTTTCATCAAAATCCGCCGACTTCTTTCGTGGCGCGAAATACTATTTTAAACCTAGTTTATTTTTAGTTTGTTTTGTAGTAACACTGTTTATGTTTTATTACAAAGCGAAGATTAAGCATACCCCGGTCACTTCATATAAAATACCTCGTTTTACACAGACACTACACATTGACGTTATCGTACACGCGCATCTGTGTGTGTGTGTGACGTCTGACGTCGTAAGATTCAAGCCTACACTATGTTCGAGAGGAGCGGAGCGGGGGAATTAGGTTCATAAATATAAATAGGGTGTTAGTGACATCGTAACGAATACTAAGGGGGATGATTCAGACCATTATTCTAAGTTAATATTAAGTGGAATTTTCCGTCGCAAAATTCACGGTTTTTTTTAGTTTTTTTTTTTTAATTATTTTCAATTTTATACTTTTGCGATGGAAAATTCCACTTGATATTAACTCAGAATAATCAGCTGAATCATCCCACTCAGTATTCGTTACGATGTCACTTACACCCCATACAAGTACCATATGGTAGCCATACAAGTAGGTATGGGTGTTAGTAACACCGTAACGAATACTGAAGGGGATGATTCAGACCATGATTCTGAGTTGATATCAAGTGGAATTTCCTGTCGGAAAATTCATGAAGATTTTAGTGTTCTTTTTAAATATTTTCCGTTCCATACTTTTGCGATCGAAAATTCCACTTGATATCAACTCTAAATCACGGCCTGAATCATCCCCCTCAGTATTCGTTACGATGTCACTAACACCCTGTATAGTTTTTTTAGGTATTTTGTGTGTACTATTTATATAAGTAGGTATATATATTAGGTTATGTATATAGGTTAGGTATACCGGGTGTTAGTGACATCGTAACGAATACTGAAAGGGATGATTCAGACCATGATTCTGAGTTAATATCTAGTGGAATTTTCCGTCGCAAAATTCATGAAATTTTGAGTTTTGTTTTTAATTATTTTCAATTCCATATTGTGCTTTTAGCTGCATAGAACCCAAATTTCAATAAAAAAAACAATAATGACAAATTATCGAAAATTTTCGATGTAATGGAGACAACAGCTGCTCGAACGGGTCAACGGCCACACGCACCGCGCCGCGCGCCCCGCTCCGCACGCCCCGCTCCGCGCGCCCCGCGCCGCACGCCGGCGGCGCGGCGGCGGCGCGGCCTACAAAGTAGGCACTACGAACCGATCCTATTTCTTTCTCTGTCTATCGTAAATTATAAATTTATTTTATTCTTATTCTTAAATGGACGGATAATCAACAGGCATAAAATTTATGGAATACACGTCAATTTTAAGCAGAAATCTAAAACAACCGACAGAATTAAGTTACCAGCGAGATACCTTTTTGATTCGACCGGGTTATTCATTCATTTACTCATAGGAATCAGGGCCATTATCTACCTAAAACAGTTGAAACAGTAAATAATTGTATTCTTTGTTGTCATTAGAATAACTAACAACCAACTAACACAACCACCACAGATTAGGTAATTAGTTACCTACTATGTCAACCATCCACCAACTTAGTATGTAAGTACCTACGCAAAACCTCGCTACACAAAAATCGAAAATAAATAAATAAATAAATCTTTTAGATCAATACCCATTATTGTTACAAAGCAAGACCTATCGGTACTATCGCTAGTGTCGATCTAAATGTACTATCACTACTTTCGATAGTTTAGACAATTTTCAAGTTCAACAATTGATAATCTACCTATCGATAGTTCGGCAACTCCGCCGCGTAGGCAATGTCGGCATGTTCAAAGAAAAAAATTGTCCGAGTGGAGTGATCTTATTTTTCTTGTTACATGTTGGTACCGTACCGAGGTACTAAGTACTAAGTTATTCGTAGTTTTAAATCTCATTGTTAAATCATCAGTAAAGAACTAATTAAACCTATCCTGTTCTGTGTACAATATTCATGTAACGGCTACGTGCTTACATAAGTACCTAGTAGACGGGAGCAACGACTTAACGTACCTTCCGAAGCACGGATCATTTTACTTTCGGACAATCAGGTGATCAGCCTGTAACGTCCCAACCAAAGGCCTTATAAACAGATTTTTGTGATATGTCCCCACCGGAATACGAACCCGGACCCTCCGCATCCCATCGCTCAACCACTGGACCACATAGGCCAAGAAGGTTCTAAGACATAATTAAAGGATCCTGGGACGCAAGACCTCCGAGTTAGGGCTTGTTTGATCTGTCTTGATGGATACTCGGACGTGAATAGCCTCACGGATCAAGGGCAACGCGCGCCAATAAAGTAGGCATTACGAACAGATACTAGGTATTTCTTTGAGTTGATAGGTATCAAGTGAAGTTTCCTGTCGCCAAATTAATAAAAAAAATAGATTTTTTTCAGTCCCATATTGTGTTTTAAGCTGCATAGAACGCACATTTAAAATAAACAAATAAAAATTACTAATTATTAAATTTTATCAATGTCATCAATAATAATAATAACGTATCTACAACTTCAGCTATGCGCAGGTGAATAGCCGGCGCACGGGTCAAGGGCAACGCTCGCCAATAAAGTAGGCATACGAACAGATACTATTTCTTTCTCTGTCACTTGCACCATAAACATACTCTCTCTCTCTAGTCGTCGGCTCGACTCGGCCGCGGCCGGTGCGTCGTCGGCGCCCTTAGTCGGCGCCTTTGATGCTTTGCGCTAACGCCGCCGCCGCGCGCTTCCGCTCAGTCGAATACTAAGCTTGACCCGAATCGCGTGATGTTTTTCGAGGATATTTTTTTCGTGTTTGTGAGTGTTTGTTTCATTCTGTAAATGAGTAGTGTCGACTATGATGATAGATCATAGACCATTTACTGCGCAAAAGTATGGAAGATTGTTGATGTTTATTAAAGAGCAAGGTGTTGTGTTTGTGAGTGCGTGTGATACCTACCTACCGCGGAGGAAACGCGATGTTGCATTCCTACGTGACGTGACATGTTCTAGGGTACCTACCTAGGTACTTCATCCGAAGGAATAACAATTAAGGTAAGGCAAGAGTAGAGTTTTTATTGTTAATAAGTTAGGAACGTTTTAATAACTGGTAGGTAGGTACCGTGCGTGAAAAATCGTGGCAGTAGGTGTTCTACTTCAACAAACAACATTTTTAAACGTTGAACCACTACTAAGCATCTAAATACAAGAGAATGAAAACTCCTACCTAGATATCAACATCGTATCTCACACGCGTAACGTAGCCGCGCGTAAGTTTAGCGTCTGTGTGGCGCGTTGTTCGACTTACATTGCGGCACAGTAAAAATTGAAAATCTTAATTAAACATTTGCGACAAGAAAAACACCCACCATCGTTTTTAGTACAATAAAATAGGCGTTCCATTTTTTTTTTCGTTACGATGTCACTAACACCCTGTATATTATATTTGTAAGTATGTTATATATTTATTTGCATGTATTTATTGGTAATAAGTTGTACTTATAGTTTGTACCCGCAATCTTTCAATTTTTTTTTTACATTTTTCCTCACCTTATGGTTGTCTGGAAGAAATCGCTTTAAGCGATAACGCCGCCATTTGCTATGTACTTAGTTAAGAGACTTTTTGTAATTATTTCTTTTTATTTTGGTGCAATAAAGTGTATTTGTATCGTATTGTATAATAAATGTGTAGTGTCTGTGTAAAACGAGGTTGTTTGTATGAAGTGTCCGGGGTGTGACCATGTAAATAGCCAGTATCAGGACTCGCTCCCTATCAGGACATGGTAATAACAGCGCTGTATTAAAAAATATCTCGAACAAAGTTGTTAGATTATGTTATTATTTACTTGTTATAAATACAATTGTGCCATTTTGTTTATTGTCAACGTAGGACAGTGCATACATGTATAAACTCACGTCTGTGATCCCTAACGAGGTGGGCAGAGACACAAGTAATCAGAAGACAACACTTAAGGAGCGTACAACACAGGAATATAAATTTAAAAAAAATGGCCCACGTGTTTATGACATCCTAACATACCGGTTAAATTGATAACCTCCTTCTTTTTGAAGTCGGTTAAGAAGTATAAAAAGGCGGCCTTATTGCTACGGTAGCATATTTTTTCAGGCAACCTTTGGGAGATAAGATATGTAATGAATTAAATAACAGCAAGCACTTTTCATACGAAGTCCTAAGATGGTTGTCTTCTGATTGCTTGTGGCTGTGTCTACCCTGTTAAGGATTAAGGCCGTGAGTCTATGTTTGTATGGGGACCGCTGCCGTAGAATATTGTCATAGGGAAAGCTCGATAAATGTACAGTCACGAGTACTAATGTGTATACACTTTGAAACCATGTCACATTACCTTCTTTGACAAATTAAACCGTAAGTCTCATTAAATGTCTAATATGATAGTGCGACAGGGTTCTAAAGTGGGTACATGATATTGCTCATGATTGTACAATGGACCCGATTCCTGCAGACACCTCCTAATTTTATTTTAAGTTATACCTGTCATTTTCTTATCCGTCGAAATGGAAAGGGACAGATGATTGACAGCTGTTAATTTTAAAACGAATGAATGAATAACCCGGGCGAATCAAAATACATCTCACTGATATGCAACCCGTTTGACGTGTGCTGTCAATTTAATTCTGTCGGGTTATTGGCCTATGTAAAATTTTAGAGGGTTATTATGTTTCATAAATGTTCACAAATAAAATATATTTACATGTTATGTTAAATGTAAATAAATTTTATTTGTGAACATTTATGAAACAAATAAAAGAGAAGGTACAGTACAGGTCGTGTCATATCAGGAGGTGAAGGATTTGGCGGGAATAAGAGAGGAATGGCGATTACTCCACCGACAAGAGCGCAGCTCTTAGAGAGAGAAATAAATTTTATACCTGTCGATTACCCGCCCCTTTCCTTTTCTGCGGATAAGAAAATGACAGGTATAACTTAAAATAAAATTAGGCGGTGTCTGCAGAAATCAGCACTATTAAAGAGTCTCAAATTAGGTAGTAATAAAAGATGGTAGTTTTGCAGATTGTATAGACGCATAGAACGTGCTGTGTGTAGATACTATTACTGACGTGAATAAAGCGTATTTTTGTGTATGTTGCCTTTTATTTTTAAATAATTTCATTAGTCGCTGCGGTCCTGTGGCTTACCGGCTTGTTTCTTTTTCTTTCTTGGTACCTGTATATTATAATTGGAAAGAATGGAATTATTATTTTTGAATTGAATTTGAATATATACACCATTAACACATGTTTATGGAATACGATGTTCGTGCGTCACCCAACAGGGTCCACATAATATCAGTGTCGTGGTTCACGCCGCTTGTGCTGAGTGAGGCCCTTTAATCTCAGGACGTCCACCACCACCTTATGGTCATTTCGACAAACATCCGTCTTGCTTTTTTGTAATTGTTTTAGTGGAAATTTGATATGATGTTGTTGTCTTTTTTTTGTGTATGGCGTCCTTTTATAATTTTTTTTTTTAAGTATTCTATTCTTCTCAAGCGCCGGGCGTCGCTACCGGACTTGCACCAATGAGTTATTAATTTATCTAGCAGTTTTCACTAACACAGTTGTCTCGACCATTATAGACGGCGATACGGCTCACCTATCACGTTGGTCTAACAGAAAGCTCTGTGAGGCGTGGGTACTTAGTTCATCTTGCGATGGATGGACCTCTGGCTGCCTCAATTAGGATAATATAGTTATGTTAATGTTAATTTGATTCAAGTATAAGTGGTAAGCTTTTTAGTGGTGCTTGTCTTCCCGGGCATGTCGTAAAAACCGACAGAGGGATTGTGTCCTCTAACATGATGGACTAATGTTATGGGCGATAGGCTGATCCCTTATCACCATAAAGTTCATCATATCCAGCTTACGACATCGTATCAACAGTGGCTGCAAGTTGTCTTTGATTACTTGTGGCTCTGCCCACCCCATTAGGGATTACGGGCGTGAGTTTATGTATGTATGTATGTATGTATAAGTGGTAAGCTCGAAAGAGGAAAACTAACGGATGAGAGCTTTCAGCACAACCCATTTGTCCTGTCAAGTAGTCATACTAAACGCGGCAAATATTCAGTCACGTCAAAAAAAAATGAAGAGAATTTAGGTAAATTCCCAAGGACAAAGATAAAACGTGTAAAAAAGACAAAATATTTTTATTTTAGTAAGTAAACATTTACTTTTATTAAAAAGTGCGCAGGTTCGATATTATATTATTTTAAATAACAGTAAGTACCTGATTTGACTACTTGGAAACTCCCTATTCTTCAAATTGAGATCTGTCATGAAGTTGCAGCGCTCCGACAATAGGTGGCGTACGCACTACCGGAGTGAAGTCGAGTCAGTTGCGAACGGGCCGCGGTAACGAACGCACGTGTCGGCGCCACTGATCGGACGTAAAGCGCGGGAAGTTTCTATCAAAACGCGTGTGATGTTGCATTTTTGATGCGAATACTTTATCGAAATAAAAGTGATTGTGAAGTTGCAACTTATTGTTTAACTCACTGAAAATTCATGTTGGACAGAGATCGGAACCACGTCGCGCCATCGACCTGTGGATCGAGGATGCGGGTAAGTTTTAGTATTATTTTGATTACTTAAGTATTCTACGATACACGGATACGGTCTCATATCCCTATTTTGAACGCGGTAAGAACCCGTTATTATGTGTTTTAATTATGATAATAACCGCGTAAACTTAAAACAATGTATTCTACGATACGGTTTCCTGCTTCAGAAGCAGTGGTGCGCCGTTCTCGGGAATATCAAAGTGGAAATGTTAATGTTGTAAAAACTAATAGTAAGACACTAGCTGCTTTTCTTTATCAAATTGTTCTTTCTTGTGCTCTAAAGGTTACGTAATCAACCTCTCATAGCGGGAATAATCGCTGGGACGGCACACCACCAGGGGCCTGTTTAATAAAACTTACAATTGTAAATTACAATGACAATTCGATGTACATTGCGGAGTGTGTGATTACGAATATTTTACAGTTTCATATTAGCTACGTAATGTACATCAAATTGTCGTTGTAATTTACAATTGTAAGTTTTATTAAACAGACCCCTGCCGTTGCTCCTGGAGTTAATGAGTGAATATTTGAAAGTGTTTTTACAATGTCGTTAGATTGTAATACTTGGGTACTTACATTAATGGTTTTCTTACGAAATTTCGATGGTGGCAGCGCAAGAATTATCTAATAATTTCGCTTTACGCTTGACTCTCACTGTAAGGTCGCAAGTTCAAATCCAGCACGGACCTAAACTTACGATTTTCGATCAGTCCATGTTTGATCATAATGATTACCACGTGCTCGGCGGTGAAGGAAAACACGTCGTGACGAAACCCACATTTCCGAGAAATGCGTTTCGGAAGTACTTGATCTCACCTATATTGGGCTGGTTTTCCCTTCGCGGGTTGGAAGGTCAGACAGGTAGTCGCTCCCGTAAAAAACCGAACCCGTCAAATCTTCAGGTTAGGTAAGCGGACCCTGTGAGAAATGGGAAAACGCTCGGGAGATGTGAACAGTAATTTTAGTGGTTTTATTTGTGGCTCTGCCCACCCCATTATGAATTACGGGCGTGAGTTTATTTTATACATCTATCTTTGTGTGGGAAGTAGGTATGAAAAATAAAACACAGTATAATATTTCTAAAACATAGTTTATTCGCTTATTCTAAGATTGGTAAGGCATTAGAAGGCTCGGTTTGTACTGTCTATACATAATATTTGTCATCTGTCCGTCTGTACATTACGTATATATATCTATAGTTCTATACTGAAAATACGCACAATTTGTATGGAACATATTTGAAATTCAAAATAACTTAAAAGATATTTAAAATATACAAGTGGCGCCATAGTTACATATGAAATCCGCCTAGCGGACAAAATTGGCAACTTATTTGAGCTAATACTTGTCAATATAGGGTAAAAATCTGAGATCTCAATGAGGAACTTTCCAGGCTACGTTCACAGATGGCGATGTCTAGATTTAACGTGATTATAACCTATTTTAACCCCCGACGCAAAAACGACGGGGTGTTATAAGTTTGACGTGTCTGTGTAAATGTGTACCTAATGTGTCTGTCTGTGGCATCGTAGCTCCCAAACATCGTAGATCCGATTTTAATGCGGTTTTTTTTTCATTACTGGTCTACATAATTATCCAAAAATACAATGTAATGGCAGAAGCATATATAAAAATAATTGTTGCTTGATATTTGAATCGTATTATGTATAGAATTATGTTGGTACCTACATTGCTTCTCTTTATTTTGATCGGAATAATAATGGATGGAAGATGTCGTGCCTGGGTGTAATAACAAGGGAAAAGATGCATATGTCTGTTATCCATGAAATTAGAAGGTTAAACGAAAGCAACTCTGTACAACGCAATCTATATTTATTTTGAGAACTTAGCCTGGAAAGTCCCTTATTGAAAGAAATTTTTTTTAAAGAAGATCACACCCAAATGTGATTTTCAAAAAGCTCTTTTGTGGTTTTTATTGTAAGGCAACATAGGGTAACTAATAAATACCCTATATCAAATTAGTATTTTTATATATTTTTTTTTATTATTTTTATTTTAGAGGAGCTCGGTGGCGCAGCGGTAAACGCGCTCGGTCTGCGATTGTTGAAGTTAAGCAAATTTCGCAAAGGCCGGTCATAGGATGGGTGACCACAAAAAAAAACTTTTCATCTCGAGCTCCTCCGTGCTTCGGAAGGCACGTTAATAACAGTCGTCAATAACCATCAATCCACACTGGGCCCGCGTGATGGTTTAAGGCCCGATCCCCCTACCCATCCATAGGGAAGGCCCGTGCCGCAGCAGTGGGGACGTTAATGGGCTGATGATGATGAAATTAGTATTTTATGTAGAACATAACTACGGCGCTACTATACCATATTTTAAAGTTTTCAAACAATTTCATAGCTCAGCTATATTTTTCTTTTTTATTGATATGTCACAATTATTGTTTTTGACATTTTATGTTTTAATACATTCATTACTTATACAAGGTGTTAGTGACATCGTAACATATACTGAGGGGGGTGATTCAGGTCATGATTCTGAGTTAATATCAAGTGCTGAGTTAATAACAGACTTCAAAAAAGGACGAGGTTCACAATTCGACCGTATACTTTTTTGTTTTTTTTTTTATAACTTATTTTCAATTCCATAATTTTCCGTTGCATTAATCATGAAAATGTGAGTTTTTTTTTTATTACAGTTTCATTCAAAAATTCCACTTGATATTAACTCAGGATCATGGTCTGAATCATCCCCCTCAGTATTCGTTACGGTGTCACTAACACCTGTATATATATATATTACCTGTATATAGTATTTCTTCAAGAAATATTGCGTGCTGTTTGCGAAATAATTAACGAGTTAATATTTCATAATTTAAAATTACATTTAAGTACCTATATTTTTGACGAAAATAGTTTTTCATTTGAACCGCGTGGAGTGATGAAAAATAACTTATAATGGTGCTAATTCCTGCAGACGCCTCCTAATTTTATTTTAAGTTATACCTGTCCTTTTCTTATCCGCCGAAAAGGAAAGGGACGGATGATTGATAGCTATTAAATTTAATGTGAATGAATAACCCGGGCGAATATAATAGGCATCCCGCCGATATTCAACTTGTTTGACTTATTTCTGTCGGGTTATTGGCCAATATAAGTTTGGGTTTTTTAATTTCTGCCAAAATTGACGTGTGTTCCATAAATTGTATGCCTGTCGATTACCCGTTCCTTTCCTTTTCGGCGGATAAGAAAAGGACAGGTATAACTTAAAATAAATTAAGACGGTGTGTACAGGAATCGGCGCTATTATCAGCTGACTTTTACATTTGCAAGTCAATAAATAAGACCAAGTATAAAAAATAGACTATTTTATCATTTGACTACCCCATTGGGGATATAGCCGTGATCTTATGTTATGTTTTAGTTGTAACCACTAAAAGCTGCGATTTACTTTACCAATATATAATTCTAGCCACCCAAATAGTACACGGGCGTGTATTTTTAATTATGAAATATTAACTCTCCAAAAGTGCTACAATTTTTGCAGATCTAAACTTTAAATCTACACTAAAGTACAATTTGTATTTACAATTCACTATTTAACTGATTACTAGGTATTTATTTATTATTATATATTTATATTTATTGTGATTTGAACAGCCTCCGTGGTCTAGTGGTTAGAGCGTTAGGCTCACGATCTGGAGGTCCGGGTTCGATTCCCGATGGGGACATTGTCGAAATCATTTTGTGAGACTGTCCTTTGTTTGGTAAGGACTTTTCAGGCTTGAATCACCTGATTGTCCGAAAAAGTAAGATGATTCCGTGCTTCGGAGGGCACGTTAAGCCGTTGGTCCCGGCTATTAGCCGTAAAAACACATCCACCAACCCGCATTGGAGCAGCGTGGTGGAGTATGCTCCATACCCCCTCCCGTTGATTGAGGGGAGGCCTGTGCCCAGCAGTGGGACGTATATAGGCTGGTTATGTATGTATGTATTAAAAAAAATTCCGCGATTGTCCAGTTCGGTTGCGTGACTCACATCGTAGTGTCCCGGGTTCGAATCCGGGCTCTAAACCATTGAATGCGACTCTATGAATTCATGAATAGATAGATTTGATAAACTTAAACATACACCTCTCTGCCTACCCCTTCGGGATATAGGCGTTGTAGTGTTTTAATACACACACATTCCCCCTCCACCCCTCGATCAACCGGAGGGGGTATGGAGCATACTCCACCACGCTGCTCCACTGCGGGTTGGTGGCATTAGGGCTAGTAACCCGGGACCAACGGCGTAACATCCCTTCCGAAGCACGGAATCATGTTACTTTTTCGGTCAACCATTTTCTCTAATACAAATCATAATAAATATATAAACGTATTTTTTTACATGTATGCTATTACCCATATGACAATCTTAGTATGGTGTTGCTGAGTTCATCTTAAAAATAATAATTTGTATGGAAAAATAAAAAAAAAAACATTTTTTTGTTTCAAAGCAAATAAAATTCCATAGTCTCTGCTCACCCTGATGGGATACATGCGCGAGTTTATGTATGTTTGGATGTGTTCACGTTTCCATAGATAAACACTTACGTAAATTCACGCCTATTTCCCACCGGGGTAAGCAGATACCATAGAATAAACATTTCTAAAGCTTGGTGTGGGTACTTAATTCATCTTGTGATGGATGTACCACTGACTACCCCAGTTGGGGTTTAGTCGTGAGCTTATATTGATGTATTTTTTTTTATATTTCCATACAAATTATATTGATATAATGGCCCCGATTCCTGCAGACACCTCCTAATTTTATTTTAAGTTATACCCGTCATTTTCAAAATAAGAAAATGACGGGTATAACTTATAATTAACTACAGCCGGTTCTGCATGACAACCGCGTCGCGCGCGGCGCGATTATGTCGAGCGCTTCGACCAATAAACGATACGAATGCTATCTATCTTCTAGGCCTACTGGTGTATACTGGAATCGGCACCAAGGTATATACAGGGTGTTAGTTACATCGTAACTAATACTGAGGGGGATGGTTCAGACCACGATTCTGAGTTGATCAAGTGGAAATTCCTGTCGGAAAAGCCGTGTCAATTAGTGTATTTTTTTTTTAATTATTTTCAGTTACTTTTGCGAGGGAAAATTCCACTTGATATTAACTCTGAATATTGAGCTAAATCATTCCCCTCAGTATTCGTTACGATTTCACTAACACCCTGTATAGATACTGGTTTCCATTACATTATTAAGCATTATTTTGGTCGGACGATTTATCTATGATATTATATTAAAATATATAGAGGTAGAAGTTATACCTCGGATATACTTATTAATTATCATAAAAAAGGCGAACACAATCCTTATAGGGGTGAGCAGACAAATTTCCAGTAAACTCGCCTGACTTCAATACCAAGTGTGGAAAAAATTGTTGTGACTTGAGGTCTGCTTACACCGGTAGGGATTGCAGGCGTGAATAATATGATTTGTAATATTAAAAAGTGATTAAAATACTTTATTATTTTTTAGTCAAAATATATAACTTTCTCACTAACATTTAAGATCTTTATTTTTCGTGGTCTCTGCCTACCCCAATTGGAAATAGGCGCGATCTTATGAATGTATGTGGGTTAAGTACTACATCAATTCATTTATAAGAGGTTTTCAAATTTATAATTTTCCTAATTTATGTTTAATGGCAACATCGCTGTTATGTTTGCAACACTATACACCGCTGCCCAACCCCTTTGGGGACACGGGCGTGACGCTATGTTGTTGTATTTGTACAAGGCAAGCAAAAGGTATTTAAGGCAGGCGATACACTTACTACACACCTCTGCGTACCCCTTTGGGGGTACAAGCGTGATATTATGTTAATTACTTCTAATTCCTAATTTAAGTTTTGCCGAATATCTTTTCTTTCTTTCAACATTAATAAAATAGGTTTTATAAGTACAGTCATGAGCAATATAATATACCCACTTTAGGACTCTGTCGCACTAACATATTTGACATTTAGTGAGACTTACAGTTCAATTTGTCAAAAAAGTCAATGTGACATGGTACCAAAGTGTATACGTATTAATGCTCGTGACCGTACAACCAGTTATGTGCCGCTCTCAAGAATGTTCCCAAAGTGGGAATTATAAAAAAATGTGCTCCTCTAGTTATTAAATAACTTGTAATGTATCCTAATTGATTTAAAAGATGTGTTGCTGTTGCAGTTTCTTGTCATTTCTTCTCCTCAGCCATAACACCTTGCGAAATGGCGTAAATTCAAAAATGTTACATTGACCTTCAACAAGTTTATCCATGATACTGATGTTTACGCTGAATAAATGAGTCTGATTTCTGAATGTTCCTATAAAAACTATTTTAAAAAGCACTGGTTGCTTTTCTCAAATTGTTTTTTCTTGTACTCTGATTCTATCTGCCTAAAGTCAAGGTAGTAACGCTCATTATTTAACATTGCGCATTTTTACAACCGGCAACGTATCCAAAAAAATCAGAATCAGAATCATTTATTCAACGTAATTATCATGGATAAACTTGTTGAAGGTCAATGTAACATTTTTGAATTTACGTCATTTCGCAAGGTGTTATGGCTGAGGAGAAGAAATGACAAGAAACTGCAACAGCAACACATCTTTTAAATCAATGAGGGTACATTACAAGTTATTTAATAACTAGAGGAACACATTCAATACCAGACATTTTTATCATTTAGGTAGTCATTAATCTTATAAGCTTTTTTACATAAAGTGAGAATATTCCCGATAACGGCACATCGCTGTGTGTAATCTATACCGTATACCGCCTGCCTACCCCCTTTCAGTTCAACTATCCACTATCTAATTAATAAACAACCATATTGTGCTAAAATCTAAGCGATATGTGTGGGTGAAGTAACATTTAATACACTTCTCATCAAAAAAACCGAAGCTTCGTAAGAATAGAAAAAGTTTAATAACAAGGGTCATCCATCATACCCAGAAAGATAAAAGATGCAAACTAAAATCATGTACTCAAGTCGCAAACGAAAGTACTCAAGTCCTCATCTAGGAAGTACTCAAGTTCTTATCTAGAAAGTACTTAAGTCCTTATCTAGGAAGTACCGAAGTTTTTACTTAGAAAATTATTAAGTCCTTATATAGAAAGTACTTAAGTCCTTATATAGAAAGTACTCAAGTTCTTATCTAGAAAGTACTTAAGTCCTTATCTAAAAAGTACTGAAGTTCTTATCTAGACAGTAATTATGAATTGAGAATTTATGATCTGTCACCATGTGGTTCATCATACACACAAAGATAAAAGATGCAAACTAAAATTTTATGTTCCGGTGTGAGTTTGTGTATGTATCTATAGCCATGTGACCACAATCCAATTTATGTCAATTTTATGTCTCCCGTCAATGCGTACATGCATGTTTTACTGAAAACTTGTTTGTAAAATTAAACTGAACAAAACTAACATAAGGGCAGTAAAGGAAGACATAACATAACTAAAAAAATAAAAGAATGACGCTTCAAATACTAGCTGTTGTGGTAAGTCTATCACTGGAAAGTAAGCCCATATCTAGAAAGTACTTAAGTCCTTATCTAGGAAGTACTCAAGTCCTCATTTAGGAAACACTTAAGTTCTTATCTAGAAAGTGCTTAAGTACTTAGCTAGAAAGTACTCAAGTTCTTATCTAGGAAATACTTAAGTCCTTATCTAGGAAGTACTTAGTTCTTATCTAGACTAATTATGAATTGAGAATTTATGACCTGTCACCATGTGGTTCATCATAACCATATTGGGACGAATATCAAGAGTGACTGCGGGTTGGCTTATGCCTCAGCCCACCCGATTAGGTATCAAGCGCGTGAATTTCGGTATTAAGCGTCATCCCAATACAACAAACTAACCTAAAATAAATATTTACACTTAATCTGAGTATCACTGTCGCTATAAAATACAAATCATAATTAATAATAATAATAACTATTAAACAATAAAAACTATCATTAATAACTAATAATAAAATGGTAATAAAGTCGTTAATAAGTATGGCAACTTCATTAAAATATATCTTACAAAATTAAATTTTAAAATATCTGGATTCATTTTTTAAGTTTTATTTTGCAAAAGGGTGAATCTCAAAATTTCAAGTTTGGTGGCGAAATTTCATATTATTTTTTCGTGAAAAATTGGGTTCCGACATGAAAAAGATCCAAAAGGATCCTCGGTTCCGACATGAAAAAGGAATTTTTCAATTCCCAATTTTCCCAATTTCCCCAATTTTTCACGAAAAAATTATATGACAGTCGCCATCAAACTTGACACATTTTGAGATTCACCCAAAAGCAGCTTCAATTCATCTTCTGATTATTTGTGGCACTGCTCACCCCAATAAGATACAATGGGAGTGATTTCATGTACTGAAGTAGTTGACCATTTAGTTCCGCCTATACAATACAGATGGCGCTCATCGGTCCTGAAACGCGCTAACGAAATTCGCACAGTGAATTTGATCAATAAAACTTAAAAATGCATTCCAAAGATTTACTACAAAATACTGTTGCTGAATTGTCGATAGCATGGTATAAGAAAATCAGGTACTTATGCTCAAAACTGACAGCTAACATTTCAAGGTTACCCCAGCTGACGTCATCCCGTAATGCGTTGCCAATTCGTAAAAATAAATTACCCACGACAAAAGTTTTTATATTTACTTTGCAAGGCAATTTTGAAGTTTTAGTAAACGATTTAGAGAAGTGTGTCAGGATCGAAGCAAATGGAATTCTATAGTCTCTGCTTACCCCGGTGGGAAATAGGCGTGAGTTTATGTATGTATGTGTACGATTTACTTACCGTTTTAATGAGTTTTATATACAGGGTGTTAGTGACATCGTAACGAAAACTTTCAGGGGTGGTTCAGGCCATGATTCTGAGTTGATATCAAGTAGAAATTTCCGTCGCAAAAGTATGGACTGGAAAATAATTAAAAAGAAAAGAAAAATTTTCATGAATTTTTTGACACGAAATTCCACTTGATATCAACTCAGAATCATGGTCTGAACTATCCCCTTCAGTATTCGTTACGGTGTCACTAACACCCATACCTACTTATATGGCTACCGTATGTACTTGCACGGGGTGTACCGTGTAAGTGTCATCGTAACGAATACTGAGAGGGATGATTCATCAGATTATTCTGAGTTAATATCAAGTGGAATTTTCCATCGCAAAAGAATAGAATTGAAAATAATTTTAAAAAACTAAAAAAAAAACATGAATTTTGCGACGGAAAATTCCACTTGATTTTAACTCAGAATCATGATCTGAATCAACCCCCTCAGTATTCGTTACGATGTCACTAACACCCTGTATGTGACAAGTAATATAGTAATTAAAGATATTAATCAGTAATTCACTTAAATTTCATTAATAAAATTTACGTTCTTGAAACGTCGGCGATACCAATTTAATGGTAACACAGTGGTAACACTTACGTCATCAAAGGGCTAGCAATGGCGGCTTGTCATAGGATTGAGCATACTTAGTCTTCTTATACCATGTTTGATAGTATCGTCACAAAACTTTATTATCGATGGTATGAAGGACTTTCCAATCGACGTTCCCCAAAACACACGATAGAGTGCGCTGTTCAATTGCAACGTGACAATTACCTACTTTCTCGTTGCTGGGGTACATAATTATTCAAAAAAGCATTATATAAAACTAATTGTTGTTTGATATTTGGATCACATTATGTATAGAATTATGTTGCTGCCTATATTGCTTCTCTTTATTTCGGTCAGAATAATAATGGGTGGAAGTTGTAATTGTGTCTAGGTGTAATAAAAAGGGTCATCATTTATACCCAAAAACAAAGATGAAAGATGCATTGTCTGTTATCGATGAGATTGGAAGGTATCACCATAAGGTTCATCATATCCATCTTTGGAATTCGTATCAACAGTGGCTGCAAGTTGTCTTTGATTACTTGTGGCTCTGCCCACCCCATTAGGGATTACGGGCGTGAGTTTATGTATGTATGTGGAAGGTAGCCTGAAAAGTTCGTCATTGCTTATGACTATTCTTGCGCCGATTTTAAAATCGATTGTTCTTGCAATAGTTTGAAGCAACAGTATCAGTGACTAACAATCGATTCTATTTGAAATAAGGAACTTTCCAATCGGCGTTCCCCAAAAACACGATAGATGGCGTTGTTAAGTTTTTACTCCGTTTAAACTTCTATTTCATCGATAACAGACATATGTAACTTTTATCTTTGTTTTTGGATATAAATTATGACCGTTTTTATTACACCCAGGCACAATTACAACTTCCACCCATTATTATTCTGATCAAAATAAAGAAAAAAAAAGAGAAAAAAAATAAAAAAAATAAAGAAAAGCAAATAAAGAGAAGCAATATAGGTAGCAACATAATTCTATACATAATGTAATCCAAATATCAAGCAACAATTAGTTTTATATAATTCTTTTTTGAATAATTATGTACCCCAGCAACGAGAAAGTAGGTAATTGTCACGTTGAAATTGAACAGCGCACTCTATCGTGTGTTTTGGGGAACGTCGATTGGAAAATTCGTCAATCGATACTTTTGTTTTCTTCGATGGCAACACTACTTGAAAACTCATACTAAACGTGTCAGGTTCAAATTATTTTTAAGTAAATAATAAATTTCACGTAAAAAATATAAGTTGAGTGTTTCTAAACATGATTTTTAACTTATTTATTATTGAGTTTTAAGTCCTAATTTAATGTTGCTATTGATAAAATAAATCAGTTTTTTTTTTCATTTACAAATGTTAATATTATCCATATCGAGAATAATATCAAGAAAGGTTGTATGTTGATCCATAATATATGTCGTGGCCAGATCTTAGAATTGATCATTACATGATGTGATGATAATGTTACTAATTTTACGATACGATCGCCAACGTTTGGCCATATCATGAAGTAATCATGCATTTAGTTGGTCATATCGTTGAACGTTTTGTGTTCATTGATCTGGCCAAACCACATCATGATGTGGCCAACAAGTGATATACTATTTCATGAAATGATCGAGCACATTATGAAATAATCAATTCTAAGATCTGGTCACGACATTTTTTTTTTAATGCCATTTGTGACATGGTACCAAAGTGTATGCATATTGATGCTCGTGACCATACCACAGGACCACAGTAACCACTACTTATATTATGTTACAATGTAAAAAAAAACTGATCTATATTTCCGTTAACTATAATAATCTCTTTAATTTGTGACTGTGTATAAGGCACTATTCTATTAAAAATAGGCAAGCAAAGTCGAGTGCTGGCATAGTGTATTATCACAAAACATAATTAGTATAGAAGAAATTCTCCTCTGTCCAACCCTTTAGGGTTGGATTATACCCACGGCGTGATTATACCCATGTATAGGTAGAAATTAGTTTTTTTACAACTTAGCCGCTTTAATTTTTTTTTAATGTATGTAGTCGTTACTACTTACTGATGTTAAGTAAGTAGTCGTTACATGAGCCATATCAGGGGCCTTTGGCGGCTCAATAGTAACCCTGACACCAGGGTTGATGAGGTTGGTCGTCTTCTTATTTTTATTCTATCCACCCTATTAGGGATACTAGCGTGTGTTAAGCTTTAATCCCAAAATAATTTTGGATTCGCATTTTTTTTGCCTGCCGAACCCGCCACGTGGTATAGCGTGAAGAATAAATAAATTATCATATTCTCTAATGGCAGTGAAGTAATGAGTATTTTGTGTCATAAAAACTCTGTAGCAATTGCTTTAGAGTAATAAGGCCGCATAATCAATGTGTTATGTATTTGTGTAATGAAGTATATTTGATTTGTAGTGAAGAGTCACTTGCTCAGCGGTGAAGGAAAACATCGTGAGGAAACCCACATTCCCGAGAAATGCATCGGAGGTATGTGACCTAACCTGTATTGGGCTGGTTTTCCCTTCGCGGGTTGGAAGGTCAGACAGGCAGTCGCTTCTGTAAAAAACAGGACCTGTCAAATCTTCAGGTTAGGTAAGCGGACCTTGTGAATAACGGGATAATGCTAGAGAGGTGATGTTATGTTATGTTAGTGGGCTCTGTTTTCCGCATTTAGACTCTAAGATGGCCCATTATGCGTGTAACCGTTGACTACGTAAGCCAACCTATCTCCTTCCAGAAGCTCAGAAGCCTCCTGGGGTTTTCACAGGCTTCGCGGAGCGACCCCCATAAGCTAGGGAGGTGATGGTGTAAGTCAATACATCATAATGTAACGAGTTCCAATCCTAACTCGAGCTTTCAACCTCTTCTTCTATCGTGTGGTTTGTGAGGTGGATTACCAACCTCATCAACCCTGGTGTCAGGGTTATTATTGACCACTGAATTCGACTTCATGAGTTTATAGATAATTGATATCACGTGGTTTCCAGGATTTGTGCCCGGTCAACGGCATTAGGCTCGCCCCTATAACATAGGACTTGAACATAACTGGCGAGGAGTGGGTGTTTTATACACCTTTACCTATCCCTGCTATGTTATGTGGTTTTGTAGTATTTAGCGTGGTGGAGTATGCTCCATACCCCCTCCGGTTGATTAAGGGGAGGCCTGTGCCCGGCAGTGGGACGTATATAGGCTATTATGTGTGTATTAATCTCTTCTATACTTAATTATATTTGTGTTATAATATATTTAACTAGATACAATATCTTTGACGTTATTTTCTTATGCATAGATCTTATTTCAAAACATTTTTTTTTTATTTTGATTGGTTCAAAATGTGTGTCCTAATGATATTCGAAATTAAAGCACATAATAACGGGTTCTTACCGCGTTTAAATGGGGATATGAGACTCCCGATATTACGACACTGTTGCAAGTGCCATGATCACGGGATGACTGATCTCTCATATCCCCATTTAAACGCGGTAAGAACCCGTTATTATGTGTTTTAATTATGATAATAACCGCGTAAACTTAAAACAATGTATATTCGAAATTGTTTTCGAATGAGGATAAAAACTAGAAGCTGAAATGTAGGTGGCAGCACTGTTGAGTGTTCCTAAATGGTGACAGTTCTCCATAGTGTCCAGCTGAAATTCGTGATAAATTGCTATAAAATGTGGAGCAACGTGGAGTGTATCCCGTCTGAAGGATGAGTAGCGAAGAAGAAAATGCAATTTTCTTCTTTCCGATCTTTAGGGAATAAATACAACACTATGATTTTGCAGTTAAACGCTGCGCAAAGGTTTACAGTGTAAAAATAATAACCAAAACAATATATTCAAATACTCAAACAATATATTCTCAAGTTGATTAGTGAGATGCCAGACAGCCCGTTTATAAAACATTGGGTCCAGACTCATGTGTGCTGTTCAGGGACCAAAGGTAGGTCTTATATGAATTAATTTTCTCAATTTTCTCAATCCTTACTTAAATTTAATTACTAACCTAATTTGTAAGTCACTGTACTAACAATATATGGATTAATTTCCGAAATAAAGATATATATTTTTTTAATATGTTTGTTCACTCAAGTAGTATGGGGAACTGTTAATATTTAAGAACACTCGACAGTAGCGACACCTGGAGGGTTAAAAATGCCACTTTGCAGCAATTCATCTAAGAAAGTAATATTGCTATTTGACATAAGTTTGCATTGCGCACCTACTTTTATGTGCGCAAATATCAAATTGCAATATTGTTATGACAGTCGTTTATAAAATTTCGAAACATGGCTGTATGCGTCAAGGCCTTTGCTTAGTAAATAGAAACAAGTAACTGGAGGTGGCTTTTTGGATATAGCGAATGGCGGTCTTTTTGCTATGAAAACGTTTTTCTTCTTTCGGGTAGAAAATATTGTGTAAACGTGACTTGCTGTATTTAAAACGTGTATTTTGATTTGTATTCAGTGATAACTAAACATTTTAAGCTTGTGTTATGTGAAAAGTTGGTAAAATAAGTGTTTGTTATTGTAAGGAGGTTTGTGAGTTTAATCCAATCTTTTCTTGAAATTCCTACCACTTCTGATTTCTAACAATATTGTTTTCTTAGATGAATTGCTTCGATGTGGCCATTTTAACCCCGCTGGTGGGAAAAATAGCCAGTTTTTATCCATGATCATGTTTGGGTTATAAATGATTATCACGTGCTTAGTGGAGGAAACCCAGATTCCCGAAAACCGCTTTTCGGAGGTATGTGACCTAACCTAACCTGTATTGGGTTGGTTTACCTACCTCTCGACAATTTTTTTACCAAATCAAACTCAAAATTATCATCATTTCAAACCAAATAACGCCCAATATATAGCAACTAACATTCGTTGTTATTCGTTATAACTGCGTTATCCACGTTGCATGTTATAACGTTATAACGAGTATCAGTTTCATTTGCGTTGATATCGCTATCGATAGCTGGGAGATTATCTATAACTGAGCTTAGATTCTCAACGTTACTTGTAACGTTATGTGAAGCGTTATTCGTAACGTTATTTGGAGCGTTATTTATAATGTTATGAGACGTGTTATTTGTAACGTCATTTGTGTAGTTATGAAAAGCGTTATTTATAACGTTATGAGAAGTGTTATTTATAACGTTATGAGAAGTGTTATTTGTAACGTTATTTGGAGCGTTATTTATAACGTTATGAGAGTTGCTATTTGTAACGTTATGAGAAGTGTTATTTATAACGTTATTTTCAACAGCGGCAACAACTACGTTACCGTTACTGGTATCGGGGCTTTGTATAACGTTATCGGTAACTATATTCGCCGCTTCAGCGTTGCTATCGCCTGGGGTTGCCAGCTCGTCGTAACATGGCGGCATTTCGACGTTCCGTCTCGCTTGCACCTCTGTGTTATTTGTGTTCTCCTCTCTTTCGTTGTTCAAGGTGTCCCTGCTGAGGTATTCCGGCGGTGGTCCGTACAGTTTGTACCTCATCGCGTCCGTGTATGGAGGCGGCCTGGCCGTGGCGTCGTTCAACCCTGGATAGTTCTCGAAGTTCGCGCCCAAAAGCCGTATAGTCCGACCGTTTAGTGTGTACGTCTCGTTACCATCTAACCGGACGAAATCTAAGTCGTCTATATTTAGTTCGGCTACGTTGGGCGTGTCTGGCCGCCGTTCTAAGCTCTGTCTCCGGCCTAACCTGGGTATGCTCAGCTGGAACCTGCCCAGCTGGAGCGTCAGCGACCTGGGGCGCAGGTCGATGTTGCGAAGAGTGCGGCGTCTGAAGAACTCCATCGGAGTAGCCATGTAGTTCAGTTCGCGGCCGCAGTTGGATACCTGAAACGAATTCAAAATTAATAATAACCAGTGGTTGCGCGTTGGACTCTCGATCCGGAGGCCCCGGGTTCGAATCCTACAATACAACAATACACTACAAATACACTTTATTGCACCAAAATAAAAAGAAATAATTACAAAAAGACTCTTAACTAAATAAATGGCAAATGGCGGTGTTATCGCTTAAAGCCTAGTTAGTTTAATCCTAGTGGGGACATATCACAAAAATCACTTTGTGATCCCTAGTTTGTTTAGGACATTACAGGCTGATCACCTGATTGTCCGAAAGTAAGATGATCCGTGCTTCCGAAGGCGCTTTAAGCCGTTAGTCCCGGTTACTACTTACTGATGTAAGTTAGTAGTCGTTACATGAGCTGGAAATACTTACACTCCCGTCTATCGTAATTTTTCAAATTGCTGTGTACGTATACACACATATTGACGGGTATCTACTGCGCGGGGACCAGGCCGTAAAAACACTACGGCATGCGAATAGACTCCAACCTGTCAGACACAGACTCGCCAAGTCCAGCAAACTGACTCATGTGACAGGACCAACCGTGTATAACAGATTGCCTAAATCAATCGTTGACGCGCCATCATTGAAATGTTTTAAAATTAGGCTTAAATGCTGGCTACTCGAACACACTTTCTATAGAATTTTTAACTTTAAAATTAACCGCTTAGTACTTAAGTACCATTATTGTATTATTATATTTTCCATATGACATGTAATATAACTATTACGAAATAAATGAATATGAATATGAGCCATGTCAGGGGCCTTTGGCGGCTCAATAGCAACCCTGACATCAGGGTTGATGAGGTTGGTAATCCGCCTCACAACCCACACGATAGAAGGTCAACTTTGGATCGTAGATAATTGATATCAGGTGGTTTCCAGGCTTTGTGCCCGGTTAATGGCAATAGCCTCGCCCCCTATTACATGGGACTTGAACATAGCTGGCGAGGAGTGAGTGTATACACATCTCTGTCTACCCTTTTGGATATACAGGCGTGATGTTATGTTACAAATATGTGAGTACCTCAGGATTGAAGAAGAGATCGGTGTTGAGGTCGCAGTACGTGGGGCTGCGGTAGTGGTCCAGCCGGGGCCGCGGGCGGCCCCTGGTGGGGGACGTGTTGCACGACGCGGACCGCACGTCCGTCATCTCCACGTCCAGGCACTGGGTCGGCACCTGACAGACAAACACGTATGTATATTTTTTTTACACTTTTTTTACACACACTAATATATATACACACACACACACATCCACACACTCACGAACACACACTCACGAACACACCCTCACGAACACACCCTCACAACTACATATTCACATACACACTTCACACGCACACACACACGCTCTCTTTTTCTCTCTCTCTCTCACACACACACACATACACTCTCACAGAGACAAACTCACACATATACACTTACATACACACATCCACACGCTCCCACCAATTCACACACATATACACACACACACACACACACACACACACACACACACACACGCTCCCATCCACACACACGTCCGCACACTCACGCAAAAAAACCCACATACACACACATACATTGTTTTCAGTTTACGCGGTTATTATCATAATTAAAGCACATAATAACGGGTTCTTACCGCGTTTAAATGGAATTATGGATCTACCTACTCCACTCCAATCTCATCAGTCATCCCGTGATCATGGCACTTGCAACAGTGTCGAAATATCGGGAGTCTCATATCCCCATTTAAACGCGGTAAGAACCCGTTATTATGTGTTTTAATTAACACACACACACATACACACATGTCCACATAAACCCGCACACGTACGTGCACACACATCCACACGCTCCCGTACAGTCATGGGCAATATAATGTACCCACCTTAGGACTCTGTCGCACTAACACATTTGACAGTTAGCGAGACTTACAGTTCAATTTGTCAAAAAAGTTAATGTGACATGGTACCAAAGTGTATACATATTAATGCTCGTGACCGTACACACACAGTCACACAATGTCTGCCTGTCTCGCTCGCACCCGCGCGTTAGACACGGCAGCAATGACATCGTGGTAGCGTCTGTACACCCACCTGCCGGTATCTCGACGAGAATATAGCGGAGAGCCTCGCCAGCCCGAACCCTTGCTCCCCGCCCCCCGCGGCCTCCGCCCCGCCCGCGTCGCACGACGTGTCGCACTGCGGGGGACATGCCGACTAGTCGGTAAAGCGCACTAGTCGGGCGGCACGACGGGGTGGAGGCCCGACGTGCCGGCAGAGTAGTGGCGTGATTAGTAATTATTACTATTTTTAAATTAATTATTATTAATAATAATAAGAATATTTAAGAATTATTTTTTTTTTTTTAATTTTTTTGAGAGATTTTTTTAAGAATTTAAAAAAACTTGAACAACGAACTAACTTAACTAACTGTTAAGTTTTTTTAAATTCTTAAAAAAATCTCTCAAAAACATAAAAAAAAAATTCAAAAATTCTTAAAAAAATCTCTTAACATTCTCTTAAAATTCTCTTAACTAACTCAACAGTTAGTTAGTTAAGTTAGTTCGTTGTTCAAGTTTTTTTTTGAAGAAGTTACTAGGACTCATAATTTGTTAATAACAAAACAGTAACAGTAATAACTTTAGTTTAAATTTGTCAGAAAATCAACTCAGAACCATAGTCTGAATCATCCCCCAAAGTTTTCGTCACTAACACCCTGTATATGGAGATGAGCTGGTCAGCTGTCACCATAGTGATCAACAGTGTCCGTGGTGGTGATCCAGGACTAAGTATACGTTTTTACAATAATATACCAGATAATTTGTCAGATAATAAATTTAAAACTCACGTATTTAACTCACGTAAATTAAACATAAGTATTATAAGATTAATGACTACCTAAATGATAAAAATGTCTGGTATCGAATGTGTTCCTCTAGTTATTAAATAACTTGTAATGTACCCTCATTGATTTAAAAGATGTGTTGCTGTTGCAGTTTCTTGACATTTTTTCTCCTCAGCCATAACACCTTGCGAAATGACGTAAATTCAAAAATGTTACATTGTTTAAGTTTATCCATGATAATTACGTTAGAAAGGCGTGCGTAGGGCCGAAGCCAACACGTAGAGGCCCCTTAAGACAGTATAATTTAAATGTTGTGTGACACCTATTATTAAATTCTTTATTCAAGTTACTAGAACTCATAATTATTATTTATTTTTTTTATTAATTATTAGGAAATGAGGTGAGGGGGGTTAAAATGGCCACATCAAAGCAATTCATCTAAGATAGCAATATTGCTATTTGACATTTGTTTGCATTGCGCACTTACTTTTATATGCGCAAATGTCAAATTACCGCCAAGATCGCAAAGAAGAAGGCTTATTGTAGATTTGTCGCAGATGGAATGCCATCTGCGACAAAACATAGATCGAAAGAATTCCGCACGGACAGGAGGAGGACCCGGTGGTGTAATGGTTAACACGCTCGTCCCGGCTTGACAAGAGCCGCGGGTTCAAGTCCCGTCCGAGTTAGAATTTTTTTCGATAAAATTTGAGTGTTTGTGATGACGAGCACGCGTACCTGCAGCGGCGCCCGCGCGGGGCTGGCGGGCGCGAGCCCCGCGCGCTGCTGCTCCAGCAGGCGGGACGCCTCGTAGCACGGCGGGAAGCGGTGCGCCTGCGCATGTCACATTACAATCAATATCATCTTGACATAGTCCAAGATTTTTCCTATGTATTTAATTAGAGGGTCATGGTACACGTCAAGGCCTGGTATTTTGTTACAGAAATGACCTCACGTGAGGGGCGAACGGTTGTGTCGCCACCAAGCTCTCACCTGTTCATATTGGTGTTCATAGTGACATCACCAAGCTCTCACCTGTTCATATTGGTGTTCATAGTGACATCACCAAGCTCTCACCTGTTCATATTGGTGTTCATAGTGACATCACCAAGCTCTCACCTGTTCATATTGGTGTTCACAGTGTCGCAACCAAGCTCTCATCTGTTCATATTGGTGTTCATAGTGACATCACCAAGCTCTCACCTGTTCATTGGTGTTCACAGTGTCGCCACCAAGCTCTCACCTGTTCATATTGGTGTTCATAGTGACATCACCAAGCTCTCACCTGTTCATATTGGTGTACATAGAGTCGTCACCAAGCTCTTACCTGTTCATATTGGTGTTCACAGTGTCGCAACCAAGCTCTCACCTGTTCATATTGGTGTTCATAGTGACATCACCAAGCTCTCACCTGTTCATATTGGTGTTCACAGTGTCGCAACCAAGCTCTCACCTGTTCATATTGGTGTTCATAGTGACATCACCAAGCTCTCACCTGTTCATATTGGTGTTCACAGTGTCGCAACCAAGCTCTCACCTGTTCATATTGGTGTTCATAGTGACATCACCAAGCTCTCACCTGTTCATATTGGTGTTCACAGTGTCGCCACCAAGCTCTCACCTATTCATATTGGTGTATATAGAGTCGTCGCCAAGCTCTTACCTGTTCATATTGGTGCTCATAGTGTTGCCTGGTGGCTCGCTCAGCGTGCGTGTAGCTGCGCAGGGCGGCTCGCTTCATGTGCATCTTGCAGATGGCGGACACTAGCAGCACCACTGCTATCATGAAGATTAGCGCGCATGCTGTTGGGGATTAAGTGCAGTTTATTTATATATTTATTATTACACACTAGTGATGTTCCGAATATCCGTATCCGTATCCGCGGATATCCGAGATAAAAAAAAATCCGTATCCGTGTCCGTTACTTTTCACGCGGATCTTTTACGGATCTTTGTCAGGTGATTAAGTAGAATCATTAAATTAAAAACTATAAAATTCCATTCAGATTGTTTTTATTTCTTAAAATCAAATATTTGGCACCTTTATATTGCAAACATTTACATAGATCTTTATAATGAAAGCAAGATAAAATATCACTTTAATCTTTTTTTATAATGTTAATGAGGTCAATATTAGCAAATTATAACATTTTATAATATTATCGAATTATAACATTATCGAATAGAAAAAGAAAAGAAAAAAGTTATTTATTTCAACAAAAAGGTACAATCATTGCCAAGTGTAGCGGCCTTCTGTTAAGTGAACAACATCTGTGTTAGAAGACCGCGCTCTTCAATATCGATTACTAATGGTACCAATACAAAAGCTTAAAGAAATAAGTAATAAGTAACTTATGATTAATAATAAAATTAAGAATAAGAAAATAAAGATCCGTATCCGTATCCGCGGATCTTTACACTAAATATCCGTATTCAGATCCGTATCCGCGGATATACATTTTTAACGATCCGGCACATCACTATTACACACACCCTCCCAGCCTCCGTGGTCTAGTGGTTAGAGCGTTAGGCTCACGATCTGGAGGTCCGGGTTCGATTCCCGATGGGGACATTGTCGAAATCACTTTGTGAGACTGTCCTTTGTTTGGTAACGACTTTTCAGGCGTGAATCACCTGATTGTCCGAATAAGTAAGATGATTCCGTGCTTCGGAGGGCACGTTAAGCCGTTGGTCCCGGCTATTAGCCGTAAAACACCTCCACCAACCCGCATTGGAGCAGCGTGGTGGAGTATGCTCCATACCCCCTCCGGTTGATTGAGGGGAGGCCTGTGCCCAGCAGTGGGACGTTATAGGCTGTTTATGTTATGTTATTATTACAAATTCTTATAGCTATTTTACACCACTATCCAAATCAGATCCAAGAGAGTTTTCACTAACACAGTTGCCTCGACCATTATAGACGGCGATACGGCTCACCTATCACGTTGGTCTAACAGAAAGCTCGGTGAGGTGTGGGTACTTAGTTCATCTCACGATGGATGTACCTTTGACTACCCCAATTATGGATCTATCTACTCCACTCTCTCATCAGTCATCCCGTGATCATGGCACTTGCAACAGTGTCGAAATATCGGGAGTCTCTTATCCCTGCTTTAAACGCGTTAAGAACCCGTTATTATGTGTTTTAATTATGATAATAATCGTGACCGTATGTTAAAAGAAACATCGTACCAGTAACAGTGTAGATGGTGGACTGTATGAAGCCGTACTCGTCGGGGGCGTGGCGGTCCTCGAACAGCGGCGGGTACTCCACGTCTATGTAGCCTGCACACAAACATATACAGTCATGAGCAATATAATGTACCCACTTTAGGACTCTGTCGCATTAACATATTTGTCATTTAGTGAGACTTACAGTTCAATTTGTCAAAAAAGTTAATGTGACATGGTACCAAAGTGTATACATATTAGTGCTCGTGACCGTACAGGGTGTTAGTGACATCGTAACGAATTCGCCATGATTCTGAGTTGATATCAAGTACGGCTCTCGAGCGCATTGGGTATACACGTTCCTTCCGTATTCGATTCGTTATTCTATCAGGGTTGTTCAACTTTGGGGCTGGTGCAACATGATGACAAGTGGGTGTGCTAAGTGTAGTGAGTCCGTCGGTCATGGTCCTGAGTGTTACATATGTAAACACAAATTCCATTTTAATTGTGCGGGCATATCTGAACGCGGCTTCAATAGACTTGGTATTGGGCGTGATTCCTGGAGTTGTGTGAATTGCCGGGATGTAGCATCCTCAGTTTCTGGTATCAACGAATCTTCGCCATGTACTACGGTCGTCGGTTTCTCGTCTGGACTGCCACTGGATGCATCGACTCCCAGGATGGTCAAATCTACGACTTTGAGTGAGGACTCGTTAAACTTCAGGGAAGTGCTCAGAGATATTTCTGCAAAGATGGAGTCTTTACAATCTCAGTTCTCCACTCTCCAGCTTATTCAAAACGACCTCAAGCAAGTCTCATCGGATATTGCGGATTTGAAATCTAACATCAACACTCGAATGGATGATATCACGGAGCGGGTTGGGGTAATTGAAACCAGAGTATGTAATCCGTCTAAGGGTGGCCATCGCTGAATAAGGCTTGTGTTTATGTGTGTATGAGAGGGTGAGTGTGTGTGTGTGGGTGAGTGCGTGTGTGGGTGAGTGCGTGTGTGTGTGTGGGTGAGTGCGTGTGTGTGTGTGTGGGTGAGTGCGTGTGTGTGTGTGGGTGAGTGCGTGTGTGTGTGTGGGTGAGTGCGTGTGTGTGTGTGTGTGTGTGTGTGTGCGTGTGTATATTTGCGCGTGAGGGTGCGTGTGTTTATGTGTGTATGAGAGGGTGAGTGTGTGTGTGGGTGAGTGCGTGTGTGCGTGTGTGTGTATTTGTGTTTATGTGTGTATGTGTGTGTGTGTGTGTGTGTGTGCCTGTGTGTGTGTAGGTATATCACCTTCTCCCCGCGAGTACTTGGGGTGCTCCTCGCAGCAGGCGGGCTGCTGGCACAGGCTGGCGGTGCGGCAACACGCGCCCGCCGGGATGCAGCGCCCGCTCGAGCAGTTCAGCTTGTCCGGACCTGTGGGGGATATTGTTAACATTACTTCACTGATAACGGTAAGTTCCATACACAGTTTGTCGCAGACTAGTCACACTCCAGGCACTTCATATAAACAACCTCGTGTTACACAGACACTACACATTGACATTATCGTACACGCGCAGATGCCCGATGCACAGATGTGTATGTGACGTCTGACTGATTTAAGATCTTATTCAAGTTTATACTTTGTTCGTGGGGGGTGAGGTAAACCTAGCTCAAACGCTGGTGGGGAGTGGAGTTGCCGTTGTATAAGGAGTATAGTATAAAATAAATTAGTTGGTGTCGTGCTACAGTTTCTCAGCCATAACAACAGACAACACTCCGACTCCAAAGTGGGATATATGGAAAGGATTGAAAGCGCGTTTTAAAAGACCACTAGCGCCATCTCGTGACGCTGCTGTAGGAGTTATTATTACTATTAACGCTTTTCAAAATACCACTAGCAAGAAGCGTGAACTAGTTTATACTGACGCGAGCAAGGCTGGTGCATGCACAACTCGGGCGCCTCGTCCTCGCCGCGGACGCAGTCCTTGAACCCGTCGCACACGTAGTTAGGCAGCACGCAGTGTTTGCCGCACCAGAACGCGCCGCGTGCGCACTGCTTCGGACCTGGGAAGAGTTATAATATAATAACATAACATCATGCATGTGTGTACACAGGGTGTAAGGGACATCGTAACGAATACTGAGGGTGATGATTCAGCTGATTATTCTGAGTTAATATCAAGTGGAATTTTCCATCGCAAAAGTATAGACTCCATCTTGTCTCCACCGACAAGAGCGCAGCTCTTTAAATAAGGAAAGAGAGAAAAGTATAGAATTGAAAATAATAAAAAAAAACTAAACAAATTATGAATTTTGCGATGAACAATTCCACTTGATATCAACTCGGAATCATGGTCTGAATCATCCCCCTCAGTATTCGTTACAATGTCACTAACACCCAATATAATATAGAGAGATATAGACCACTTGCATATAATGAGTGTGGAGGTACACACTACAAATAGTTTTGGCGTGAATTTGTAACAGACAGCGTTACTTTGCCATTTAGAAATAGAAATGTTTTATTGCGACTATGTGTTTGTACAGATTGTGGTGTTATAAAAATACAGAAGTAAGTGTTATAGTATCAACATGGACCCGGTAAAGGGCACTGCAACTGGTAGAGAGGACAACATACTTAATTATTAGTCAGTGATACAATTTATATTTATCATACTATATTTATAATATTAGCAGGGATGGTAAATTTGTTCAATCACCTCTAGTCTGCACGAGAATAAACTTGACGATGCTGTACGGTGGTGTGTTGCAGAAGTAATGTCCGCTGTCAGCCAGTGTCAGCCCCAGGCGGGTAAGGCGGCTGGCCAGGGTGGGGCCTCGCGGCTCCGAGTAGTACGGCCTGCTGAAATTGACAAATACACACTACACACATGCACAGTGGCAGCCCTAGCAAAATATTTGGTGCAAGACCTCAAAGTGGCACCCCTCAGCCCCTTAAAATAAAAAATGATATTTACAGCCACATATGAGCAATGTAAATGTAAGTGTTATGAAAACCACGTAATCGAGTATTTGTCGAAGAAAATCACAATAGAATGTAATATTTCAGACGGTGCTTACATGTTTTTCATGATAAGCAGTTAATATAATATGTTTTAACCGCATTTCAATGAACTTAATAAGGATTTTGTTTTCATTTCTAGATTTTACGTGTGACATACCTATTATAATTTGTCTCGTGTACCTGTTATCGTCAGTCGAGTTATCAGCGGGCACGTAGCTCCAAGCGTACTTCCTCGGTGTGGGCAGAGAGTCACCCTTGAGCTCGCAGACCAGCGTTAGGTTGTCCCCAACCCTCCGTACCAGGACATCCGTGTACTCTACCTCCCCGGGAGTGTACATCGAGAGGTATGGCTGGATTGGTTCACCGAAACCTTTTGAATTAAATACAAATTAGAAGTTAGGAAGCAAAGATTGTTGGTAAGGCTGGCAGGGAAGACAGGGAAGTATGTTATATGTAAATGTATGTAATTGACCAATTTGGAGATGTCCTTAGGTTCAGTATGGTACTCTGAACCGGCTTGCGTGTATGAAATGATTGATGAATGTGGAGGAAGCATGGGAAGTGTGTCAGAATGGAAGCAAATGGAATTCCTTAGTCTCTGCTTACCCCAGTGGGAAATAGGCTTGAGTTTTGTATATATAAAAAATGTACAATATACAGACAGACTACTACCTAAAACAAAAAAAGACAAGTGATACGTGACAAAACATGTTTTACATGTAAATAAAATACCTAGTAAATATTAGTTGCATCTCATTTTAAAAAACATGACACATATGTATTATGCTTGTCATCTTCTTATCTGATAAAAAGAAAAGGGACAAATATATTAACTGTCAATAACAATATTATAATACAAAATAAATTTTTACTTCTTTAAATAATATTGCTTTGATTTTTTTATGAGTTAGTAGTGTCAGTTTGCCCTTTGGCAAAGGCATTGTGGATGTTTATTCCATTCCAAAAGAAAAACAAAAAAAAATAAGAAGGGATAAGTTAAAAATATCATCATGCTCAATATGTAATGTGTTTTTTGTCCTTCAAGAAACCTGTTCTAACCTCATTATACTTTTGACCATTACCAATAAAAACCTTACTATAACTGAATATAGTGATAGTGAATAAAATATGTTTACTTTTCTTGTTTAAACAGTTTACTCAAATATTAGGTATTTATTATGTATGTGAGAGAAAACTACAATTTGCAAAAATGATATAACGCTTGTTTTAGCGTTGAATAAGTAAACAAGACATTGCAAAAGTGAAAGGATAGCCTACCTATCGCCAAAATTCCCGTTAGAAACACAAAAAAAATATTTTGTTTGTAAAAATAGAAACGCGCGCACAATACATTTTTTAAGGTGTTTTCAAGGCAAACAGTGCAGAACCTTGTTTTTAATGCCGCAGATAAGCAAATTCAACAACTTTAATGCGCTTTACAAGGTCTCGTAACGAAAATAATGGCTAAAAACAACCGAAATATGTGCGAATTATTTATAACAAGTTTATTGATTTCCACTGTATACATACAAGTGTAAATTGGTACTCACATGTCCCAGAGTGAAATAAAGTAGGAAAAATCCATATTAACACATAGGTTATTGATGAAAACATTTTTATTTACTTTTTACACATTTTCACTAGTAGTTGACATTCAACAACGCAGCCATGTTTGTTTCGCTCTTCAAGAGTTTCGTGTCACGCAAACGCAAACGTTGAAAACAGTGAGCAACAAAAACCATTATTTATAAAATAAATACTTAACGAACACAAAAAGTGACATGTAGTTAATGAAGTACTCATTATTTATGTTCAAATTTCCAAATATAATTTACAAAACATTAAGTAATAACAATAAAACATCAAAGAACTGTGTACATTGGAATGCTTACAGTCTCAAGGTCGTTATCCTTTATTTGACAACAAAACGTAACCGAAGATAGGAATACAAGATTATATTTATTTAGAAGTTTAATATACAGTATATAATATACATAAACAGCAATTTGCTAATTATTTTATAATATTATTGTTTACTAAGTAAACTACTTTATAATTACAATTTCTTACTATACAAGAAAATGCAAATCATGTAAACGACACGCTTTTACTGACCTCAATGCAATTGACACTGACAGCGTTTGTCACTTTGACATTTACGTTAGTGGACGTGGAGTCTGCTGTAGGATAGAAATCACGAAAATTTGAAAATATTCGATTAATTTCCGCACCGCGAAGTGATTTGTGTTTAGAGAAACGTAGCATTTATCTTCCCTTTATTTTTACGATTTAAAAATACGCGTTTAATCTCTGTAAACTGTGTTATTTTGACGAAAATTCTCTTACTATACTGATCCATTGTTCTTATACAATTCATGAGTTATTGACAAACAAAAAGCTATGCGGGTGGTGTTCTGTGTAGGGGGGCGGATGTGACCAATACACTGGCATGGTATTGGGGGCCCTTTGCAAAGGTTTTAGAAGAAAAAAACATTATATTTTTAAAATGAACGGTGTGAGCAAGGACGCCCCGTTAGGCATCCAGTGGTTACAAAAAATCTCCGGGTGGCTGTGTCCAAGGCTGCAAATCAACAGGTTAAGATGGTAAGTCACGATTTTACTAGTAAAAAATAGTAATAGTAATGAAATAATGTCATGGTCGTTATAGACGATGATTAGTGTTCACAATATTACATTATGTTTAGCCTAAGCTGAGATAAAACGTTAACACGTGTGAGATAAGAGTAGTAATAAATAATTGGATACTGTGGGATTTTATAACTGAAAATATGAAAGGCATTTTTTTTATGGCATGGTTGCACAACTTTTAAGCCAAGTCTTTTTTTTTTTGTTTTGTGTTCCCACAATAAAGCCATCAGGGTTCTTTGAAATTTTATTCTATGCATTAGAACTGAAAGTGGAGAATAAAATGTTTGTTGTAAAAGTTTTTGTTCTTATTTATATTAGTGACTTAATTCTGTTGGGTTATTGGCTAATATCTTGAGAGGGTTGTTTAAATTTCTGCCTAAAATTGATGGATGTTATAGAATATCAAAATTGTTATGTTTCTTACATATTGTTGTTGATTGTTTTGTTTTGTTGCAGTTGTTGTTGTGTTGTTGCTCTTGTTGTTACCTATGTGTGAAATGATCTTAATTATACATTGTTTTATGTGTGTTTGTTGTTGTATTGTTGTGTGTGTGTGTCGTTATTATGTGCTTTAATTATGTTAAAAAAATCTATGAATAAAAAGCAATTGAAGAAGTCTTGGGCCCTGATAATCATTTCCGAAGCTGCTCCAATACGCTACCCAACAACCTAATCAAATGAGATAATTTTTACGAAACATCAAAACGAAAGTTTTCTTCGCAGTTTGAATGGAAATACTGTCCTGTGACATCATCAATAAAAGCGGTCAAAAGTCGTACTCACTGTTACTTAATTTGTAATTAAAATTCGAAAATAAGTCTAAAAGTAAAATGAGATTTATGATGCCACTGAGGAAACGCAAAATGTCAGATTGCGTAAAATGCCGGTTTCGCAGAAAGACAGTTTCTCAAAATGACAGATTCGCAAATTGAGGCAAATGTCTGATTATATCTTCTTCACTTTAATTATTCGTAGTAATGTGCAAATAGTTGTCACCATTATGATAATGTTATCTAATGAAATAAGACATTCATAATCATCATTTCCTGTTATCATAATAACTGTTAAGTTACCAAACTTAGATAACAGTAGGGTTGCCATCCGTCTGGGTTTCCCCGAATTTGTCCTAGTTTAGAGGGCATCCGGGGAGCGTCTAGGTTTCATTTGTAAACCGGGTTTTAAAAAATAAATAAATAAAAAAATTTAGGCCACCCGCGATACACGCACTATGCTCACAATAATATATTTACAACCAAGTATATTTATATGTTTTTGTTTAATATTTTAATAAGTCTTTGTTTTCTTATTTCAAGAATTAAAAAGGCTGATTTATATAAACAATTTGCAGCAAATTGTAATATGATTCTGTTTTGTTAAAATAATGAATGAAAAAAAAAGTTCACATAAAAAAAAGGTAGACATTTTCAATTGCTTTTTATTAAATTGAATATGTTTAAAAGACATGTCCGGCTTTCGGACTCTAAAATCCAGGGTTTTCGCGTCTTGTCCTGTTTTCCAAATTTTAGAGATGGCAACCCTAGATATCAGTAAGTATTTAGTGAGGTGAAGTTGATGGCAGGTCTGGAGGAAGACCTAGAAGGACTTACATTGACCAAATTGGAGATGTCCTTAGAAAAGGTTCAGTACGATCTACTCTGAACCGGCGTGCGTGTATGAAACGGTTGATGAATGTGAAGGAAGCAAGTGAAGTGTGTCAGGATCGAAGCAAGTGGAATTCCATAGTCTCTGCTTACCCCGGTGGGAAATAGGCGTGAGTTTATGTATGTATGTAGATGAATTGCTTTAATGTGGCCATTTTAACGCCCCAGCTCTTAAATAAAGAGAGAGAATCGCTAACCTATCACATATTCCGCGCCTGCCGATAAATGTGTACATCTGCATTTAAAACAACCTACTTGGTATGAGTCAACGCAAACATTATAAAACAGATGAGGTGTAATATGATAATATGATTGTGTGAGTCATTGCACTGAACTGTAACTAAGGTAATGAATGTATGTTCTTGTAATTCTATACTTATATGGACATCAGCACAAATTCAAATTCGTTTATTGCAAAAAAATGTGGTACATATATGGTTAGTAAAAGTAATAAAAATTATAGTTTCTAAATTAAATTTTTAGAGTAGCATGCAAAAAATGTTTCGTTATATGATATGACTCCACAATACAATACAAAAAGTATTATAATTAAATTAAATGTCAGGCGGTTATCATAGGAAATAATACAACTACTTTTTGTGTTATGTCCCAACCGGTATTCGAACCCGGGACCTCCGGATCGTGTGCCCAACGCTCAACCACTGGACCACGGCATTAAACCGTTCATCATCATCATCATCAGCCCATTAACGTCCCCACTGCTGGGGCACGGGCCTTCCCTATGGATGGATAGGGAACTCGGGCCTTAAACCACCACGCGGGCCCAGTGCGGATTGGTGGTTATTAACGACTGCTAATGCAGCCGGGACCAACGGCTTAACGTGCCTTCCGAAGCACGGAGGAGCTTGAGATGATTTTTTTTTGTGTTCTCCCATCCTATGACCGGCCTTTGCGAAAGTTGCTTAACTTCAACAATCGCAGACCGAGCGCGTTTACCGCTGCGCCACCGAGCTCCTCATACATACAGATAAACACATAAACTGCCTATATACGTCCCACTGCTGAGCACAGGCCTCTCCTCAATCAACCGGAGGGGGTATGGAGCATACTCCACCACGCTGCTCCAATACGGGTTGGTGGAGGTGTTTTTTTACGGCTAATAGCCGGGACAAACGGCTTAATGTGCCCTCCGAAGCACGGAATCATCTTACTTTTTCGGACAATCAGGTGATTCAAGCCTGAAAGTCCTTACCAAACAAAGGACAGTCTCACAAAGTGATTTCGACAATGTCCCCATCGGGAATCGAACCCGGACCTCCAGATCGTGAGCCTAACGCTCTAACCACTAGACCACGGAGGCTGTCATCATCATCAGCCGTACGACGCCCACTGCTGGGCATAGGCCTCCCCCAAGGATCTCCACGACGATCGGTCCCGCGCTACCCGCATCCAACGGCTTCCCGCGACCTTCACCAGATCGTCGGTCCACCTTGTAGCGGGCCTACCCACTGAGCGTCGTCCGACACGTGGTCGCCATTCCAGAACCCTTCCGTCCCAGCGGCCATCGGTTCTCCTCGCTATGTGTCCTGCCCACTGCCACTTCAGCTTTGCAATTCTCCGAGCTATGTCGGTGACTTTAGTTCTCCTGCGGATCTCCTCATTTCTGATTCGATCCAGCAGGGAAATACCGAGCATAGCTCTCTCCATTGCCCGCTGAGCGACACCGAGCCTCCTCACGAGACTCATAGTAAGCGGCCACGATAGGAGGCTGTCAATAAAACAATAATAAACAGATAAACAATGCGCCTCTATTGCAGGTACCAAGCGAGCGTGCTCGGGCTGACGTACATAACGTATATGACGTACCACCTGACGCGCAAGCCGATATCGGTGGTGAAGTCAGTGCTGCACAGGAACTGCAGCGCGCTGGTGCCGCCGCCCGGCGTGCCGCCCGGGGACGACACCTGGTGTGACTGGCCGCCCTTCGGTTGGTATTTTATACAGATGCGCCGAGTAACACTTTTGCCGAGTAACGAGTACCGAGTTTTCATCATCATCATCAATTTAAGAGCCACGCTCTTGTCGGTGTAGCATTTTCCATTCCAGTCTATCAAAGGCCAATTCCTTGACTTCTCTATAAGACATGACGTTAACCTTTTCTTTGCAAACAAACACATCACGTTGCACGTCATAGTAAATAAATAATTGAAAAAGTTTGTTATTTACCAATGGCTGTATACTCGTTACTCGTTATCAAATAACCGAGTTATTCGGCCGAGTACGAGTATCAAAAAACCCGCCGAGTACGCCGAGTATCAAACGAGTACTCGGCCTATCTCTAGTATTTTATTATCCGAATACATCCCGCTCAGGGACGGTACTGAAAAGTATCGGCGTTCGAAGGACGTAATATACGATCCCGACGACCCGATTACTCTAGCCATAGAGGCAGCCAATCAGCTCGCGACACCAAACACTTCAACACCCCGACCCCGCCGGCGTGGTCGACGATTTCCCTCAATCAGCGCTTAACGCTATCGACCCACTAGGGTCGATTAATCCTTTCAAATATTTTTCCTCTCAGACGACGCCCTGAGCCGAGGTTCGCGCCAAACTGGGCACCCTCAGGCCTGTTGTCTTAAACGTTGTACCGGGTGAGCCTTCAGCGCTCCCCATTTGTCCGGCCAAGTAGTTGATGCCATCTGCGCAAATCTACAATAACGTCAAAAAAGAGGTATTTTATTACCAGTCTTTTCTTATCGTGTGGGTTGTGAGGTGGAATACCAGGCTCATCAACCCTGTCAGGGTCAATTGAGCCGCCAAAGGCCCCTGACATGGCTCATGTAACGATTACTCACATCAGTAAATAGTACCCGGGACGAACGGCTTAACGATGTGTGGATTACCAGTTATTTTTACTAAATTACCGCTAGCGCCATCTAGTGACGATATCCACACACTAAACTAATAATACATTAATATTATGTCATTTTTCGCGCGTTTTAAAATACTACTAGCGCCACCTCGTGAGAGCAATGTGGAACTGAATCAGTTTATATAAGATAGTTACTAATTTTAGTGCCAGTTTTATTTTATTCAATATTCTCCGTCAGATACGGCTGAAGCAAACGCGTTGCTGGGCGCGTTGGATTCGGCGTTCCTCTTCTCATATGCGGCCGCCATGTTTGTTTCCGGTAAGTCTTAAATAAAAAAAAATGTGGTCTCAATTTTTACCCGTAATGACATTAACTGAAAAAATCGAGGTTTTGTTATGTACATCCAAATGTGATTGTTCAAGAAGATACTTGCGCGGTTTTCACTCTAAGGCCACGCGTTGTTCTTTATATAACACCTAGGGGGTTAAAAAAGCCACATCGATGCAATTCGTCTGATATTTCTTAATATTACAATTTGACGTTTGCGCATTTAAAAGTAAGTGCGCAATGCCAACAGATATCATAAAGCCACTTTACACCTTTTTATTTTATTATTATTTTGTTGAGTGATAGAGTGAGAAACAGTGTGATAAGACAGAGATGTGGTGTAAAAGACGATATAGTGACTAGGATTGAGAAGGGAATGTTAGGTTGGTTTGGACACGTAGAGCGGATGAAGGATAATAGAATTGCAAAAGCGGTATATAAAGCGAAAGTTGATGGTAGGGCTGGCAGAGGAAGACCGAGAAGGACTTACGATGACCAAATTGGAGATGTCCTTAGAAAAAGTTCAATACGATCTACTCTGAACCGGCGTGCGTGTATGAAGCGATTGATGAATGTGGAGGAAGCAAGAGAAGTGTGTCAGGATCGAAGCAAATAATTCTATAGTCTCTGCTCACCCCGGTGGGAAATAGGCGTGAGTTTATGTATGTATGTATGTATTTTGTTTATTATTATTAAGCCTTAAGTAACACTGGTATAAATGCAATGTCCTGCAAAACTGCATAAGCAATTTGACTGCAGGATCAGAGTCTCACTAAAACATGGTTAAATTACAAAATTAAGAAGGTACCTGCTAAATTAAATCTAATAAATATTTTTTTAACTTATTTTTAAACATTTTTGGCTCATTTTTTAATGTTCTCAGGCAAACTGTTAATGAGATAAGGTATGCGCTTACAATCAATCAATCAATAATACTTTATTGCACTACAACAAAACAAAGGACATAAACATACGAATAACACATAAGCACAATAGGCGGCCTTATTGCTAAACAGCAATTTCTGCCAGGCAACCTTAGGGTGAAAGAAGATTATTCATTGGAGCACGGGCTGGTGCAATAAACATATAATGATACCAACATAACAAAAAAAAAAGAATAATAAATAATATATACTTTTTTTTTTCGCTTACTTAGGGTTCTATCCCCATAATAATTGTACACTTTTGGAATTACCAGAATGGTGTCATATTTTTATTTTTTTTATATCGCAGGCCTAATAGCGGAGCGCGTGGATCTCCGTTACTTCCTGTCGCTGGGTATGCTGGTGTCCGCCATCTTCTGCTACCTGTTCGGAGTGGGGTACACCGCCGGCATACATAGTATATCGTACTATCTCCTCGTTCAGGTAATATACTACATACAACATAAACAGCTTATATACGTCCCACCGCTGGGCACACGCCTCCCCTCAACTGCTATACTTATCTTGTTAACATAGTAGTTCGACATTAAAACCGATAGATGGCGCTAGTAGTCTTTTAAAACGCGCTAACATCGGTTACTATTTTATAAAAACCGCTTTAGTTACATGTTGATTTCACGAGATGGCGCTAGTAGTCGTTTAAAACGCGCTAAAAATGACAATGGGTACAGGCCTCTTAATCAACCGGAGGGGATATGGAGCATACTCCACCACGCTGCTCCAATGCGGGTTGGTGGAGGTGTTTTTACGGCTAATAGCCGGGACCAACGGCTTAACGTGCCCTCCGAAGCACGGAATCATCTTTTTCTTATTTTTTGTATCGGGTTCAGATTCCCGATGGGGACATTGTCGAAATCACTTTGTGAGACTGTCCTTTGTCTTTTCAGGCTTCAATCACCTGATTGTCCGAAAAAGTAAGGTAAAATACTAATGAAATACATAATAGTACTAATGCACGTGCGGAAGATGTGTGGTGTGTTGGAGCAGCGTGGTGTAGTTTGCTTCATACCCCCTCCTTGAGGGGACGCCTGTACCCATTGTCATTTTTAGCGCGTTTTAAACGACTATAGGCGCCATCTCGTGACATCAACATGTAACTAAAGCGGTTTTTATAAAATAGTAACCAAAGTTAGCGCGTTTTAAAAGCGCCATCTATCGGTTTTAATGTCGAACTACTATGTAAACAAGATATGTATATGTGGGTTTCCTCACGATGTTTTCCTTCACCGCTGAGCACGTGATAATCATTTATGATCCAAACATGAATTCATACATTTTTTAAATTAACTTTTCCATGAAGGCTGGTGCGGGTATAGCGCAGACCACTGGCTGGCCCGGCACCGTGGCGGTGGTGGGCAAGTGGTTCGGCGGCAAGAAGGGGCTCATCTTCGGGATCTGGAACTCGCACACTTCGCTGGGAAATATACTCGGTGAGGCTACCTCCTGACACAGGCTCTCATTAAAATTCAAATTCAAAATTCAAATTCAAAATTCAAATTCAAATTCAAAATTCAAAATCAAAAATTCAAATTCAAAATTCAAAAATATCTTTATTCAGTAAGTAACATAGTTACACTTTGAATCGTCAATTTTTACATAACGAACGTCTCATCCGCCTAAAACTACTGCAGCTTCTCACAACCTGTATAGCCGGGGAAAAGAACATACATACATACATACATAAACTCACGCTCGTAATCCCTAATGGGGTGGGCAGAGCCACAAGTAATCAAAGACAACTTGCAGCCACTGTTGATACGAAGTCCAAAGATGGATATGATGAACCTTATGGTGATAAGGGATCAGCCTATCGCCCATAACATTAGTCCATCATGTTAGAGGACACAATCCCTCTGTCGGTTTTTACGACATGCCCGGGAAGACAAGCAGCTGAACGTATTCTATGTTTTTTATTTGCTCCCAGAACAGAACAGCATAGAAGTAGTTCTTTAAAAAAAAGAACGTCTATTGTATCATGATCACTAATCACACGTTGGTCTAACAGAAAGCTCGGTGAGGCGTGGGTACTTAGTTCATCTTGCGATGGATGTACCTCTAACTACCCCAATTGGGATGTAGTCGTGAACTTTTATGTTTCCAGGCACACTCTTAGCTGCAGCGTTCGTGGAGCGGGACTGGTCACTCTCATTCATCTACCCCGCTTTGGCTATGGGCGTGGCGGGCGGGCTGGTGTTCCTGTTCTTAGTGCCAGAGCCCAAAGGGGTTGGGCTGGTGATACCTGATAGAGATGCGGTGAGTCTATCATTCAATCACACTTCAATGAACTTTCAATCAATCTTCAGTCAATCTTCAATCAACCTTTAATCTTCAGTCAACTTTCAATCAATTTTCAGTCACTCTTCAATCAATCTTCAGTCAATCTTCAATCAATTTTCAGTCACCCTTCAATCAATAGTTAATTTACCTTTAATCCAATCTTCACTCAGTCAAGCCAAGCCAAGTATGGCAACACTACGACTTACGACCGATGCCTTCAAATACCTCGCGCGGGTTGTGAGGTCAATGACCAACCTCATCAATGTAGGGCTACCATGCGCAAAAATTTTGTCACGGTCATTTTATCGATTCTGACGATATAATTATGTAATTTTGTCGATTGGTACCAATATGTGAACCCAAATACGTCATGTCGTTCTGTCAGAATATGAACTAAATCACGTGTCACGCAGTTTCGAATATAGTACTGAAATAAGACTCTATTAATACACACGTAAGGATAAGTTTAATTTTAATAAAGTAAGTAAGTACATTGAAAAAAGACAGGCTAAATATGTATAATTTATAAGCATTAAGAATAAGGTTATAAGTATTTCACGATGAACCAAACTGTAGTAAAATTATTGGGCTCGTAAGTATTTACATAGCATATAAATAAGAAATATATATTACGTATACGTAACTTAAATAATTCACCGTCACGGGGTCTTCCAGGCAAGATATCTGATCGACATCCCAGCCCAGAATGGCCAAGCTCAGCCGTTATTTTGCCGCGTCGTCGTAGACCTCTAGTGGTGGTTTTGCGAACTATTTGTTCGACCAATCAGCAACAACAGGATAGACTTCAGTGTTGCCAATTTAAAATGACGACAACAGTACACGACCCAATTGCATTTTGTTTGTCCACAGCCAAGTCGCCAGTCGAGGAAGCCTGAAGATGAAGAGGAACCCAGCCAGGTCATAGTTGGGGACCAGGTAAATGAACACAAAATTATAATAATGTAAAATACCTTACTTTACACCCCCGTTGCTATGCGCCATATTAATCAACAATACCTAGGCAACGGGGGTTGTATCATAAATATAAATAAATAAGTGACATAGCCTCCGTGGTCTAGTGGTTAGAGCTTAAGGCTCACGATCTGGAGGTCCGGGTTCGATTCCCGATGGGGACATTGTCGAAATCACTTTGTGAGGCTGTCCTTTGTTTGGTAAGGACTTTTCAGGCTTGAATCACCTGATTGTCTGAAAAAGTAAGATGATTCCGTGCTTCGGAGGGCACGTTAAGCCGTTGGTCCCGGCTATTAACCGTAAAAAACACCTCCACCAACCCGCATTTGAGCAGCGTGGTGGAGTATGCTCCATACTCCCTCCGGTTGATTGAGGGGAGGCCTGTGCCCAGCAATGGGGTGCATATAGGCTGTTTATGTTAAATAACATAGCATCACGCATGTGTCCTTGATACGCTTTTCGCGTCAACTCGTGATCGGGTGCTGCGTATGTGGACAGACCTGCTTCTGTCAGGGAGCTCATAAAACACTGTTTCTGTGATAAAGTCACATAAACTATTTATTTTTCACTTTCCTTCCACCGACTGCAATTGGAATACCATTGTATTTAAGTCTATAAATTATGTAATACAAACGTGGCTTAGAAAGTCGCTCGTTCATAAAGATTAAATCATATAAGGATTACGAAAGTCATCATCATCATCAGCCCATAAACGTCCCCACTGCTGGGGCACGGGCCTTCCCTATGGATGGATAGGGAGATCGGGCCTTAAACCACCACGCGGGCCCAGTGCGGATTGGTGGTTATTAACGACTGCTAATGCAGCCGGAACCAACGGCTTAACGTGCCTTCCGAAGCACGGAGGAGCTCGAGATGAAAACTTTTTTTTGTGGTCACCCATGACCGGCCTTTGCGAAAGTTGCTTAACTTCAACAATCGCAGACCGAGCGCGTTTACCGCTGCGCCACCGAGCTCCTCAATTGTTTTTCTATTGGATGTAAAATAAATCTTTACATTACACTAACATACACTCTTTTTCTTTGTTACTATTAGATCGTTTTGGTAAGAATTACACTAATTTAATACTTATTATTGACTAACAATAAATAGTACTAATATTTTTTAAACGGCCTTCGTGGTCCAGTGGTTGAGCGTTGCGCTCACGATCCGGAGGTCCCGGGTTCGGTTGGGTCGCTTTATTATACTATGTGTAAATAGTTATGCCTAATGCCTTTTATGCGTAACGATAGGAATAGTAAATATATACATTGTTTTAAGTTTACGCGGTTATTATCATAATTAAAACACATAATAACAGACTCATATCCCCATATCATACATAATATCAGACTCATATCATATCTCGGGAGTCTCATATCCCCATTTAAACGCGGTAAGAACCCGTTATTATGTGTTTTAATTATAGTAAATATATGCCATGCAAAATGACATAAAATTTTATGCAACAAAATAGGGGACATACCGTTCTGATATAACGTGGCTACTTTTTATTCATCAAACAGCCTCTGTGGTCTAGTGGTTAGAGCGTTAGGCTCACGATCTGGAGGTCCGGGTTCGATCCCCGATGGGGACATTGTCGAAATCACTTTGTGAGACTGTCCTTTGTTTGGTAAGGATTTTTCAGGTTTGAATCACCTGATTGTCCGAAAAAGTAAGATGATTCCCTGCTTCGGAGGGCACGTTAAGCCGTAGGTTCCGGCTATTAGCCGTAAAAAACACCTCCACCAACCCGCATTGGAGCAGCGTGGTGGAGTATGCTCCATACCTCCTCCGGTTGATTGAGGGGAGGCCTGTGCCCAGCTGTAGGACGTATATAGGCAGTTTATGTATGTTATGCTTCTATGCTGTTCTGGGAGCATATAAAAAACATAGAACACGTTCAGCTGCTTCTCTTCCCGGGCATGTCGTAAAAACCGACAGAGGGATTGTGTCTTCTAACATGATGGACTAATGTTATGGGCGATAGGCTGATCCCTTATCACCATAAGGTTCATCATATCCATCTTTGGACTTCGTATCAACAGTGGTTGCAAGTTGTCTTTGATTACTTGTGGCTCTGCCCACCCCATTAGGGATTACGGGCGTGAGTTTATGTATGTATGTATGTATGTTATGTATTACTTCAAGAGCGTAGTTTTTGCTCTTGTCGGTGTAGCGTTCTCCATTCTTGTCTATCAAGGGCCTAATATCGCGCTTCCTGATAAGACACGACATGTTCCTTGCTTTTATTGTTTTAATAAAAAAATACCTGGTACCTGACAGAGGGCAGCAGTAACTGTCAGTACTATTCAGAGGCGCAGGACAGGAGTCTTAGTATAGCTTTGTATGTAATAGACTACTCTGGGCGCCATCCCACTCGCGTCAGACAGAGTACTGCGGGGCGGAAGGCAAGAGGGAAACCACTGCCCTATTTTTCCCTAAAAAAGTAGCATGGAGAATGCTACACCGACAAGAGCATGGCTCTTAAACTGATGATGATGATGAATTAAAAATAAAATGCAGTTATTTCGGGTAGGTACCCATATTGTAAGATACAATTATGTCACTTTAAAATTAAAAGTTATTACAATCAAAAAATAATAATGAAATAAAGTTAAAAATTATTATTTATTAACTTTATTATTATTAAATCAAAACTAAATGTACTTAAAATTAAAATCATATTTATTAAAAATGAAACTTATTAAAATAATAAAAAAAATATACGTTCGAATTGTGAACCTCCTCCTTTTTTGAAGTCGGTAAATATTAATGAATATTGAATTAAAAATACTTAAATGTAAAATGATAAAATCCAGTTTTATTCTTATTTACTTTTTAATGTTGGTTATGTAATAACTCTCGCAAGGAAGGACTTTCCAGGAAATTGTGTTGCTTTTGGGTAACGTAGCCTGGAAAGTTCCTCGGTAACCAATTAACCATATGGTCATAGGATATCAGGGTTCACATTATAGAGTATAGTACATTACACTAAGTGCACTAACTTCGTCTTCACAGGCCGCCAGTCTGCGCCCCAACCGACACTCCGCCAACGCACCCTCGGTGAGTCACACGCACTCACACATACAGAACAGTTCACTGGTTCACTTGATCGCTGTTTCACTTGTTCACTGGGTCCATTGTTCACTTGGTTTCTGGTTCACTTGTTCGAAATAGTTCACTTGTTCACTGGATCACTAGTTCACTGGTTCACTTGACCGCCGTTCGGGTCACTTGTTCATTGGTTCCATTGTTTCATTGTTCACTTGATCGCTTGTTTAATGGGTTTTATTCACTTGTCCAAAATAGTTCACTTGATCACATGTTCATTGGTTCACTGGATCACTAGTTCACTGTTTCACTTGTTCACTGGTTCAATAGTTCACTGGTACACTTGATCACTGATTCATTTGTTCACTTGTTCCATTGTTCACTTGTATTTACCAGAGATGTGTCCACTTGTCGGAAATTCCCGCCTATAATAAAATTAAATCATTTAATTTTAAGTTATACCTCTCATTTTCTTATCCGCCGAAAAGGAAAGGGACGGGTAATCTACAGACATAAAATTTATGGAATACACGTCAATTTTAGGCAGTAATCTAAAACAACCATTTAAAAATTTTGATGGTCATTAACGAATGCTAATGCAGCCGGGGCCAACGGCTTAACGTGCCTTCCGAAGCACGGAGGAGCTCGAGATGAAAACTTTTTTTTGTGGTCACCCATCCTATGACCGGCCTTTGCGAAAGTTGCTTAACTTCAACAATCGCAGAACTTGTAATGTATTTATTGTTGTTAACTCTGTTGGTGACCATAATTAACACTTTCAAGGACAGAACGTCTAATGACGTTCCGATTCCAAGGTGTCTTACTATTATGAACCATCAATGACCCATGATCTCTGCCCGTGAAAGGGTTAAATAATAATAATAAAATAACCTCTTCTAGTAAATAAAATTATGTTTTTGACATTTATGTTTTTTGTTTTTTTTTTTTTTTTAATATGTATTGTATGTATGATAATCCGCCTTAATTTGCAGCCCCACCCTGAGGAACCGTCGGAGACGACCTCCCTGCTCCGCCGCGGCTCCAGCTCGTCATCATCGTCCACCACAGCCAGCGCGGTGTCTCTGTCCCGCGCGCTGCGCATCCCTGGCGTGATGGAGTTCTCCCTCTCACTCTTTTTCGCCAAGCTGGTGTCGTATACATTCCTGTACTGGTTGCCGCTCTACATTGCTACCTCTAGTGAGTATAAGAAGACCAGGTAACCATGGTCTAAGAAGACCTGGGTGATTTAGAGACACATACACACACACACACACACACACAAAATTTTACATTGGCCAATAACCCGCCAGAATTATGTTGACAGCATACGTCAAACGGTTTGCATACCAGCTTTTTGAGTCGCCCGGGTTATTCATTCATTTACTCATTCTTCCTAAAATAAAGAGCTGTCAATCATCCGTCCCTTTCCTTTAATAATCTTTTTTTTTATTTTATAATTATTAATTATTATTTTTTATTTATATATCTTTTTATTATTATTATTAGTTATTATTATTATTTTATTAAATTAAAGTAATTAATTATTTTTATTATTTTAATTTACGTATTTATTTACTATTTTTTTTATTTAATTTATTTATTTTTATTTTAGATCTTGGTGATACCTACTATTTTTAAGCACTGTAATCTGCAATATACCTATCTGAAAATGCTTTTTTTTTCTACAGCCAACCTAACTCCGAAGCAATCGGGCGAGTTGTCAACAGTGTTCGACGCGGGCGGCGTGGCGGGCGCCATCGTGGCGGGCGTGCTGGCCGACCTCACCACTTGCCCGGGCCTTGTGTGTCTCGCCTTCTACGCGCTGTGTGCGCCTGCGGTGAGGATACGGTCTATACTGCCTTTGTAACATGTCATCACTTGGCCACGACCGCGAGTCACCATTTGGCCGGGTCACTACCTCATCACTTGGCTGGAGCTAGGGTTCAGTACAGTCACAGGGACTGTAACCTGGAACCTGACAGAGGGCAGCAGTAACTGTCAGTACTATTCAGAGGCGGAAGACAGGAGTCCTAGTATGGCTTTGTAATAGACTACTCTGGGCGCCATCCCACTCGCGTCAGACAGTACTGCGGGGCGGAAGGCAAGAGGGAAACCGCTGCCCTATTTTTCTCTAAAAAAGTAGCTTGGAGGATGCTCCACCGACAAGAGCGTAGCACTAAAATTAGCGATGATGAGGTTCATTATTTTTTGGCGTCGAGAATTTGTTTTTGTGATACCGAATAGGGCATAGTACCCCGCTAGCCACAAGTTAGTTAGCCGTTAACGGACTTCGTGGTCCATTGGTTGAGCGTTGGGCTCACGATCCGGAGGTCCCGGGTTCTCGCAATGCCCTAACCGAACTAGGGATTCGGCGGTCTAATTTTTTTTTTTATTAAGATGGTTGGGTTCTTCCACGAGATATAGAAGGGGTCGACGGTGGAGCGAGGTTACCCAGAAGATGCCAATTCACCCGTGACTTAAAGGACTCCAGCCTCGACTAGAACTGCTGGACTGATGCAGTTCATTTGAACGTATTTGTTCGTTGCAGCTATTCGCGTACCAGACGTACGGCGCCATATCGTACGGCGTCAACGTGTGCCTGCTGGTGACCACCGGCGTGCTGGTCAACGGGCCGTACGCGCTCATCACCACCGCCGTCAGCGCCGAGCTCGGTCAGAACATACACACACACACATTCCGTCTCCAACGTACACACAAACACACACAGACCCTCTCTCACATACACCCTCTCACCCTCACTCATACACACACACACCCACCCTCTCATATACACACACCCTCTCTATCATACACACACTCTCTGTCTCTCTCTCTCTTCCACACACATAGTTACACACCCATCCTCTCTCACTCACACAACGTCTCTCATACTCACACACCCACCCTTTCATATACACACACTCTCTGTCTCTCTCTTCCACACACATGTGACACACACCCATCCTCTCTCTCACTCACACAACTCTCTCTCATACACGCACCGTCATTCTCATACTCACCCACCCACCCTATCATATACACACACTCTCTGCCTCTCTCTTCCCCACACACCCACGCTCTCATATACACACACTCTCTGTCCTCTATCTTCCACACACATAGTTACAAATACACACCCATCCTCTCTCTCACTCACACAACCTTTCTCATACTCACACACCCACCCTTTCATATACACACACTCTCTGTCTTTCCCTCTCACACATACATATAAATAGACCCACGTTTATGGCGTGTTTGTGTTATATGTCGGCGTGTGGTTGCAGGCACCCACAGCAGCCTGGCGGGCAACTCGCAGGCGCTGGCCACCGTCACCGCCATCATCGACGGCACAGGCAGCGTCGGTCAGTATATAAAACAGCTTCAATTTCAACTTCAAAGCCTTTTATTTAACTAAACACAAGACAGGTTTACAATGATAAAATAAATATATATAACTTTTAAGTACTAACAGTCAGTTGAGGAGCTCGGTGGCGCAGCGGTAAACGCACTCGGTCTGCGATTGTTGAAGTTAAGCAACTTTCGCAAAGGCCGGTCATAGGATGGGTGACCACAAAAAAAAGTTTTCATCTCGAGCTCCTCCGTGCTTCGGAAGGCACGTTAAGCTGTTGGTCCCGGCTGCATTAGCAGTCGTTAATAATCACCAATCAGCACTGGGCCCGCATGATGGTTTAAGGCTCGATCTCCCTATCCATCCAGAGGGAAGGCCCGTGCCCCAGCAGTGGGGACGTTAATGGGCTGATGATGGTGAAAGTAATAAAAAATATGAATGTGCGTGCGTTAGCTCGCACAAATAGACTACTCTGGGCGCCATCCCACTCGCGTCAGAGTACTGCGGGGCGGAAGGCAAGAGGGAAACCACTGCCCTATTTTTCCCTGTTTGCTGCACCGACAAGAGCGTGGCTCTTAAATTGATGATGACTTTACTTTTACCTGTTTGTTCGCCAGGCGCGGCCATAGGCCCCATGCTGGCTGGCGTGGTGTCCAGCGCCGGCTCCTGGTCTCACGTGTTCTACATGCTGATAGCTTGCAACGTGTTCGCGCTACTCACGCTCACCAGGTCAGGCAGGGGCACATAACATCCTTGTTTATACAGGGTGTTAGTGACATCGTAACGAAAACTTTGAGCGTCCGAGTTGTCATACTAATTATCAAGGGTTTTCTGACAGGGAATTCCACTTGATATCAACTCAGAATCGTGGTCTGAATCATCCCCCTCAGTATTCGTTACAATGTCACTAACACCCTGTATGTGATAATTAAAGCACATAATAACGGGTTCTTACCGCGTTTAAATGGGGATATGAGACTCCCGATATTTCGACACTGTTGCAAGTGCCATGACCACGGGATGACTGATCTCTCATATCCCCATTTAAACGAGGTAAGAACCCGTTATTATGTGTTTTAATTATGATAATAACCGCGCAAACTTAAAACTCTGTATGTGTTATTTATGCAAACATTAAAAAAAACATTAACATTAGAGCGTTGGGCTCATGATCTAGAGGTCCGGGTTCGATTCCCTATGGAGACATTGTCAAAATTATGTGACACTGTCCTTTGTTTGGTAAGGACATTACAGGCTTAAATCACCTGATTTTCCGAAAAAGCAATATGTATTTTTTTCTCTTTGCAATTTTATTTTTTATTTGTAATTTTGTATAAATGAATAATGGCCCCAATTCCTGCAGACACCTAATTTTAAGTTATATCTGTCATTTTCTTACCCGTCGAAAAGGAAAGTGAATGAATGAGTGAATGAATGAATAACACGGACGAATTGATGAATGAATGAATAACACGGACGAATTGATGAATGAAGTGAACGAATGAGTGAATGAATGAATAACACGGACGAATTGATGAATGAAGTGAATGAATGAATAACACGGACAAATTGATGAATGAAGTGAATGAATGAATAACACGGACGAATTGATGAATGAAGTGAATGAATGAATAACACGGACGAATTTATGAATGAAGTGAATGAATGAATAACACGGATGAATTAAAATAAACACGACGCTGATATGCAACCCGTTCGACGTGTGCTGTCAACTTAATTCTGTCGGGTTGGCCAATGTAAATTTTTTGAGAGGTTTTTTAAATTTCCGCCTAAAATTGATGTGTTCCATAAATTTTATGCCCGTCGACGGGTAATCGAGAAAAATAAAATTTATGGAACACACGTCAATTTTAAGCACAAATCTAAAACAACCGTCTAAAAATTTTACATTGGCCAATAACCCGACAGAATTATGTTGACAGCACACGTCAAACGGTTTGCATACCAGCGAGATACCTTTTTGATTCACCCGGGATATTCATTAATTTACTCATTCTTCCTAAAATTTACGACTGTCAATCATCCGTCCCTTTCTTTTTCAACGGAAAAGAAAATGACAGGTATAACTTAAAATAAACTTAGATGGTGTGTACAGTCATGAGCAATATAATGTATCCACTTTAGGACTCTGCCGCACTAACACTTTGACATTTAGTGAGACTTACAGTTCAATTTGTCAAAAAAGTTAATGTGACATGGTACCAAAGTGTATACATATTAATGCCCGTGACCGTACAGGAATCAGCATCATTGTAATATTTACGTCTGTTACAGAATCGTGAGGTCAGAAATACTGAAGTTACGTCAGGAGCGCCGATTAGCGTCGCCGCGGCTAGTCAGAATAGAATAACATAGAATAGTGTAGAATAATAGGATCTGGAGCTCGGTGGCGCAGCGGTAAACGCACTCGGTCTGCGATTGTTGAAGTTAAGCAACTTTGGGTGACTACAAAAAAAAAGTTTTCATCTCGAGCTCCTCCGTGCTTCGCAAGGCACGTTAAGCCGTTGGTCCCGGCTGCATTAGCAGTCGTTAATAACCACCAATCCGCACTGGGCCCGCGTGGTGGTTTAAGGCCCGATCTCCCTATCCATCCATAGGGAAGGCCCCAGCAGTGGGGACGTTAATGGGCTGATGATGATGATGATAGAATCTAATAGTTATAATAAACGTCGTATAGTGATAACTATACGATAATGAGTCCATATTAAAAGAGCTCAAAATCAGGACGCGGCTCTCCTCAATATACCTGAATCGTGCTCTAAGCTTCTTCGGACATATTATGCGGTCTCCGAAGCACAGTCTGCAGAAGCAGATCATCGTTGGGCAAATGGATGGCAAACGTGCGCGAGGAAGGGCGCCTACGAGGTGGTCTGACATCGTGAAGAAGACGGTGGGCGGCAGCATACAGAGGGCGGTCCACACAGGATATGGCCTATTCCACCATCGGCGACAGTTTAGTTCCTCTCAGACGACGCCCTGAGCCGAGGTTCGCGCCCAACTGGGCACCTTCAGGCCTGTTGTCTTAAACGTTGTACCGGGTGAGAGCCTTCAGCGCTCCCCATTTGCCCGGCCAAGTAGTTAATGCAATCTGCGGCAAATCTACAATAAGTCACGTCAAAAAAAAGGCGACAGTTTAGTGCCCTGTCACCCGCGAAAATGATCACCTGGGTGATAATAGGCGACTCCAATTCAAATTATTATTTCGGTATTCTAAAATCACCGGAACATTTTAGTCGTTTATTTTTTACAAATTAATGAAAATAGTTTTAAAAGAAATATAAAAAGAAAACAGAGAGTACAGGTAAGCTTATCTCTAAGAAAGAGATTTCTTCCAGCTAAATAGGACAAGTAACAAAAATAAATTATTATTAATTGTTTGAGGTTTACGCGGTTATTATCGTATTTCTTTTTTACCTTTGATGGGTTTGCTCTTGGTCCCAGACTTGCCCGAAGGCATTGACGAGGCCTAAGATGGAGCTCGCCCAGAAGGTGCCTGTTCACTGTGGCGTTGAAAGCACCCGGGTTATATGCATTCGGAAATACAGAAGACGGCAGAGAATTCCATGCCCGATAATTAAAACACATAATACCGGGTTTTTACCGCGTTAAAATCAGTTTCATCAGTCGTGTTGGAATATTCAAATTCAAAAATATATTGGAATATTGTGATTGTGACGGGGTTCTCGTATCCAGGTGAATATCAAAATGTGTCAAGTTTGGTGGCGACTGTCATATAATTTTTTCGTGAAAAATTGGGGAAATTGGGAAAATTGGGAATTGAAAAATTCCTTTTTCATGTCGAAACCGAGGATCCTTTTGGATCTTTTTCATGTCGGAACCCAATTTTTCATGAAAAAATAATATGAAATTTTGCCACCAAACTTGAAATTTTGAGATTCACCCATCCCTGACTTAAACCCGGTATTGGTGCTAATTCCTGCAGACGCCATCTAATTTTATTTTAAGTTATACCTGTCATTTTCTTATCCATTGAAAAAGAAAGGGACGGGTAATCGACAGACATAAAATTGATGGAACACACGTCAATTTTACGCAGAAATCTAAAACAAATATATTATAAAAATATTTTAAATATGGATGATGTATAATGTCGAACACAATGTAAAAATTATTAACGATTAAAGAAAAAAAAAAGCAGCCGTCTAAAAATTTTACATTGGCCAATAACCCGACAGAATTAAGTAGACAACACGTCAAACGGATTGCATACCAGCGAGATGCCTATTTTATTCGCCCGGGTTATACATTCGTTTTAAAATTAACTTGTCGACAATCATCCGTCCCTTTCCTTTTCGGCGGATAAGAAAATGACGGGTATAACTTAAAATAAAATTAGACATGACTTCAGGAAAAAGATTAGTTTAATAAGTTGTATCCCATATATATTCCATATGATATTCGATGCATTTTCTATTTGTATTTAATTTTATGTTATTAATCGTGTCGTGTGTTTTTAGATTAAGTTTCTAAAGTTAAAAAATAATCGATGTCCGCGAAATGTCATTCACAAGGAGAAAATGAGGAGAAAAGCGGCTAACACAGTTGTCTCGACCATTATAGACGGCGATACGGCTCACCTATCACGTTGGTCTAACATAAAGCTCGGTGAGGTGTGGGTACTTAGTTCATCTTGTGATGGATGTACCTCTGACTACCCCATTAGGATATAGTCGTGAGCTTATGTTAAAACTCAACCATTGACTTATAGACTCAATGAACTAGTTTAATGACTTATTTTGATCATATTTTTTGTACAGTGACTCATTGAGCAGGCTCACTGAATCAGTTGCATCCCTATCTCTAAGTTCGACAATGAAGGTAACAATATTCTGCAAAAAATCAAATATTTTTTACAGACTTCGGTTTACATTTTAAAATTATTTGACATTTATGTAAAAATCCGTTGGTCCAGGTTATTAGTCGTAAAACACCTCCACCAACCCGCAGTGGAGCAGCGTGGTGGAGTATGCTCCATACCCCCTCCGGTTGATTGAGGGAAAGCCTGTGCCCAGCAGTGGAACGTATAAGCCTATACGTTTTATATATGACAGAATCAGAGAGTAATTTAATGTGGGAAATACACATTTAATCGATCTAAAACAGGCTAAGGACCTCTCTTGTCTAGCGTTCGGCTCACGATCTAGAATCCCGGGTTCGATTCCCGATGTGGACACGTTTAACAATATATTACTTTGTGAGACGTTAGGCTAGGATATTGCAGGCTGATATCATGTCCGAAAAATTATTAGGCGTGTGGTAATCCAATCTCGTATCAGTGTTTGTGACAATGATGATAAGCCATTGGTCCCGGTTACTACTTACTGATGTAAGTACGTAGTCGTTACATGAGTCATGTCAGGGGCCTTTGGCGGCTCAATAGTAATCCTGACACCAGGGTTGATGAGGTTAATCCATCTCACAACCCACACGATAGAAGAAGGGATGATGATCATGATTTTGAGTTAAAATAAGTGGAATTTCCTGTCGGAAAATTCGTGAAAATTTTAGCGTACTTACCTACTTTTAAATTATTTTCAGTTTCATACTTTTGCGATGGGAAATTCCATTTTATATTATTAAGAATAATGAGCTGAATCATTCCCCTCAGAACTCGGTACGTCAGCAACACCCTGTATATTAAAGCAATAAGTTTACCATAGGATGTCTGGAAGAGATTGCTACTTAGCAATAACGGGTTCGATTTTTTTGTGTTTTAGAATTATTTTCAGTTCCATAATTTTGTGATGGAAATGGAAACATCCACTTGATATCAACTCAGAGTCATGGTCTGAATCATCCCTCAGTGTTCGTTGCGGTGTCACTAACACCCTGTATACGTGGTAATATTGCTTGTACCACGATCAAAGTGTTACATATCCATGATGTGCCGTTTTTGGGAATATTCCAACATTGGGAAAGTTCCCTGTAGTATAAAGGCGCAAAGCAAAAAGAACTTTATTTCCTAGCCTTAAGGCCTCAAACTGGATGACAGCGGCGGCGGCGGCGGTGCGGGGAGCGGCGCGTTCAAACGCTAAGATTTATATAGAAGTGTTCTCGATGGCAGCGGCGCGGCGAGCGGGGTACGAGCGGTGCGCTCTAGTCGAGCGGTGTCTCTGCGTTCGAAACTCGCCTTTTTGTTTCCTTTGTTCATTATAGGGATTCAGATCTTCTTCTACAATCGAAAATGCGTTGTTGCCGTTTCGACATCGCGTTCATTTGTAAATATACCGCCGCAACACCGCGCGATTTGACCGCTGGCATCGAGAACGGAACAGCGGCCGCCGCGCCGCTGCCGCTGGCATCCAGTTTGAGCCCTTAGACAGACAATACCTAATTTTACCAGAATAAACTTTTTTATTATTATTATTAATACCAGAGTACAAGAAAGAACAATTTGAAAAAATCAGCCACTGTCCATACTATTAGTTTTTACAACAAGAACATTCCAACTTTGGAAACATTCCCGGAATAGCGCATCACTTTACGGTCACGAGTACTAATATGTATTGTATACACTTTGATACCATGTCACATTAACTTTTGTGACAAATTAAACCGTAAGTCTCATTAAATATCAAATATGATAGTGCGACAGGGTCCTAAAGTGGGTACATGATATTGCTTTTGACTGTACATATCCTTGTCGCCATATAAGTACTGTTATAAATAAATGATCTTATAAATATAGATACCTAATGACAATGTAAATATTGTACAAATATAATGTATTTCTTAATAAATGAATATTCAATGTTGATATTTTTTTTAGGTTGCAATTGTTGCAAAACAGACAACTCGCGAATATGTCCCGATGTGCGCCTTGAAGTCCTAAGATGGATCTGCACAGCTTTTCCTTTGCCTATCTCCAGGTTTAGAAAAAAAAACTTATTTCGTACTTCGTTCAAAATCAAAAAGGACTTTTTGGCGGGAACGGGACGTAATTTAAATAATTAATTTCATTGAATAATCTAAATAATTAATATGAAGTGGCGTTTTGTGGTTAATAATCGCATTAAGTTAATCGGAAAACATTCAATATATATATTCAATATTAAATAAATAAAGAGTACCTATCTATTTTCGCTTCGTGCCTGTAAGCCTCTTCATAACTCCAAAGTTTATGAGTTAATTCGTTTGGGGTAATAGGTTTCTTCATTCATTCATCACCTTTCATATTTCATTAATCATCATCAAGAAAAAAGTACACGAGGCATAATTCCCTTTGCCTTGCCCTTCGCGGAAAACGAAAAAAAAATCTGAATCAAAAATAGTGTTCCAAATTCAAACTCAACATTATTATAAAAAGTTTAATTTATCTTATTACAATAATATTTATTAAAGCTCTTATATTTACAAAATACATTTATAATCTGCTATAACTTTGTCTAAATAAGTATATCTAACCGCGAAAGCCACAAAAAGAAAAATAAAGTATTTAATTTGTATTAGTCATTGCAGTTAGGTGGTCGCACCTCTGTGGCGTAACAGCGCACCCAGGACACTCCGTATAAAAATCTCATTGTTACTGTGTGCCGCCTGACGCGTAAGTGCGAGCGAGACAGACTGTCCGCGCTCTTCTTACTCCTTACGGCCATTTGAGACTAAATAATTATTTATAAATAACAACAAATATGTCTGTTATTAAGTGTAAATAGCCTAAGCTGTGCAAGCGTGATGCGCTTTTAGCCTTCTTTTTTTTTCATTTAAACTATCTTTGCTGTAGTTAATTTTGCATGCCGTTGTCACCTATAATTAGGGTAACAATTACTCTTGTTTATATATAAGTAACTTGTAATGTATTTATTGTTGTTAACTCTGTTGGTGACCATAAATAAATAAATAAAATACCCAGAGGGGGTGAGGCTTGATACGAATTGGTGCGGAGAGTTACCATTCCATACGTAGCATAATTCTTTATCATTGTAAATGGCAGCGGTACCACACCCCGGACACTTCGTATAAAACACCTCGTTTTACACACACACTTTCCCTCAATCAGCGCTTATCGCTGTCGACCCACTAGGGTCGAGTAATTCTTTCAAATATTTTTCCTCTCAGACGACGCCCTGAGCCGAGGCTCGCGCCCAACTGGGCACCCTCAGGCCTGTTGTCTTAAGCGTTATACCGGGTCGCGCTCCCCATTTGTCCGGCCAAGTAGTTAATGCCATTTGCGGCAAATCTACAATAACTCACGTCAAAAAAAACACACTACATATTGACGTTATCGTACACGCGCATCTGTGTGTGTGACGTCTGACGCCATACGATAGAAGACTAAAGTAAGACCGAGGGGGTGAGGTAAGACTGGGACGAGATGTCCCCTAGCTCAGCCGCTGGTGGAGAAGGGTAGTTTAGGTCAAAGATAAATTATGATATTCTAGAGATCTAAAGCTGCCAAAAAACTTTTTTCAATTTAGCTTATTTATGAAAAACTTAACAATAAGTCTGATATTTTTTTTTTATAATGTTTTTCTAGTGTGCTTTTTCATACAAATTCCTTAGTAGTTTCGTGTTGTGACGTTTAGTAAAAAGTATCTGATTTGACTAGTCGGAACTAGCCTACTGCCGTTCTATATGTGGTATTATTCCATAGTCTATGGCACTATGCCCTCCCCAGAGGCACTATGAAGGAGAGGGCGTCCCCGGTGGCGCCCCAGGGCACGCGCTGCGTCTGGTAGATGGCCACCCACACCGCCAGCACCACGGACCACGCCACAGCGCCCGCCCCAGACATAATTACGTCTGGAACACAGAGCAGACACAGTGAACAAGTATGAAACGATACGAACATAGACCTCATAAATAACAAATAGACAATAACAATATAATAATTCGTTTATTCTCAACAGTTACAGTAACAATGGTGCTAATTCCTGTAAACACCATCTAATTTTATTTTAAGTTATATCTGGCATTTTCTTATCCGCCGAAAAGTAAAGGGACGGATCATTGACAGCTCTTAATTTTAGGAAGAATGAGTAAATGAATGAATAACCCGGGCGAATCAAAAGGTACGTCCCTGGTATGCAATCCTTATAGTAAACAACATTTACAGGAATTAGCACCACTATCTACATAACTTAATGTGTACATATTTACAACACGTTTCGGACGCTTTAGAAAAACTCCTTAGCAAATGTGTCTGTTTGTTTATAGGATGTCTGTGAATCGTTTTCTGTGTTATAGTATAATTGTATTAACTTGCCGCGGTATTGTTGGTTACATTGATAAGTAAATACCATAGGTAAAGATCCCGTTCTCCACAGGGTCCGCTTACCTAACCTGAAGATTTGACAGGTCCGGTTTTTTACAGAAGCGACTGCCTGTCTAACCTTCCAACCTGCGAAGGGAAAACCAGCCTAATTCAGGTTAGGTCACATACCTCCGATGCATTTCTCGGGAATGTGGGTTTCCTCACGATGCGATGTTTTCCTTCACCATAGAGATAGAACGTTTCGTAAAACCACGACAAAAACTTGACGCTAACTTGCAAAGAAAGACAATATGGGTCTGTCCGTCCATATATCATAGCAACCTTTTTCATTGGATGTCAGTGTTTTGAGGATGCAAGCGTATTGTTACGTATGTTATTGTGTGCAACGTACATCTCTTGATCTGCTTCTGTTCATCGAAGGCTGGCTTCACAAACGCTTCCTTGAAGAACCATACAGCGTTCACAGCCCACACGAATGGAAGAAACACACACCCCACTGCAATATACACAAACTCGTTAAACATAAATAATTAACATACATACATACTACATAAACTCACGCCTATTTCCCACCGGCGTAAGCAGAGACTATAGAATTCCATTTGCTTCGATCCTGACTCACTTCTCTTGCTTCCTCCACATTCATTAATCACTTCATACACGCACGCCGGTTCAGAGTAGATCGTACTAAATCTTTTCTAAGGACATCTCAAGTTTGGTCAATGTAAGTCCTTCTAGGTCTTCCTCTGCCAGCCCTACCATCAACTTTCGCTTTATCCCCTCTACGTGTCCAAACCAACCTAACATTCCCTTCTCAATCTTAGTCACTAAATATAATAAATAATTAAAATTATTATTAATACAAATGTAACGGCCTCCATGGTCCAATGGTTGAGCGTTGGACTCACAATCTAGAGGCCCTGGGTTCGAATCCCGGTGGGGACATATCACAAAAATCACTATGTGATCCCTTGTTTGGTTAGGACATTACAGACTGATCACCTGATTGTACAAAAAGTAAGATGATCCATGCTTTGGAAGCTACATTAAGCCGTTAGTCCCGGTTACTGTTTACTGATGCAAGTTATAGTTGTTACATGAGCCACGTCAGGGGCCTTTGGCGGCTTAATAATAACCCTGACACCAGTTGATGAGGTTGGTAATCCACCTCACAACCCACATGATAGAAGAAGACAATAAAACCTGCATTCCTTTCAATGTTTCCCTACATGAAACTAGGTTGAATTTTCAGAGGCGTTTGCGTGGTTTTCATAATAAGGGGACGATCGAACTTTGGCTGGTAACCATTCTTCTTTAGAATGTTTTTGTGTGAGATATTGTCTTGGTGTATTCTTCAAAATAAACCCCGTAACATTTTTGGTTAAGCGCAATCTACTGCATTACCTTTGAAGTACCATCGGCACAACTGCAATTTCTTGTCGTTTGGCAGTCGGTTGAGATCCATTATTTATAGACGAAGGATTCTTTTTTATTTAGAAAATCACGATATCTTGTTGACTCACAATAAAAAAATTATACACAGAGAACGAAATGAATCCAAGACCAAGAATGAATAGACGAATGAAATCAATCAACCGGTCCGGTCAATTTATTTTTTAAATGATTAATTGATTGTGGCCCGGATTCGTGTCTTTTGGGCCATGGTATTAGAAAACCAGGTATGCTCAATCCTAAGACAAGTCGTCATTGCTAGCCCATTGCTAGCTATTCTATACTTGGGTCTTTGGTTGGCAGTATGACATGCTCGACTCCAGTGAGTAAAGTCCTCAAGTCGCGGATGTAAATGTAAATAAGCAGAATAGAGACCGGTACGTATCACGTTGCAATCACTTTTTAAGAAGTCTAAATGAATAGTCCAAAATAGAGAAAATATGTGTTTTTAGCCTCGGGCGACGGCAATCTGTTAATTCAATTTCAACCTGTCCCGAAAATTCAAATAAATCGACCATAAACTAACCCACGGCTGACGACACACATTACAGTACTTATATCTAAGTTGGAGAAAATTGAATAAAACAGACTTTCAAGTTAGTATTATGCCTTTTATTTATAGACAGAGAAAGACACCGTCGTCGCGGGGCCGGAGAGCAAAGTCGCAAACGCTCGAGAACCGCATGTACACAGCTACATTTTTTACTTACACTCGTGTTCTAATATGTTCACTCAACTCTTCCTCCACTCGAGAGCCTCAGCTGAGCATTTTGATATTTTAAGTTGACAATGGCCCCGACTCCTGCAGACACCGCCTAATTTTATTTTAAGTTATATCCGTCATTTTCATATCCGTCGAAAAGGAAAGGGACGGATGATTCACAGCTCTTAATTTTAGGAAGAATGAGTAAATGAATGAATAACCCGGGCGAATCAAAAGGTACGTCCCTGGTATGCAATCCGTTGGACGTGTGCTGTCAACATAATTCTGTCGGGTTATTGGCCAATGTAAAATTTTTAGACGGTTGTTTTAGATTTGAGCTTAAAATCGACGTGTTCCATAAATTTTATGCTTGTCGATTACCCGTCCCTTTCTTTTTCAACGGATAAGAAAAAGATAGGTATAACTTAAAATTAGATGGTGTTTACAGGAATTAGCACAATTAACGTCCTTGACATGAGGACTTTACTCACTGGAGTCGAGCATATGATACTGCCAACATAATAATAGGAATTTAATGACGTCACGCACGTACTGGAGTCGGGGGTAAACTCGAGGTAAGCTAGAGGCGCCATCTAAGAATAACGATTTTGAGCTGAGTTCAACGACCTCCGTGGTCCAGTGGTTGAGCGTGGGGCTCACGATCCGGGATCCCGGGTTCGAATCCCGGTGGGGATATTCCACAAAAATTACTTTGTGATCCCTAGTTTGGTTAGGACATTACAAGCTGATCACCTGATTGTTCGAAAGTAAGATGGTCCGCGCTTCGGAAGGCAAGTTAAGCCGTTGGTCCCGGTTACTACTTAGTGATGTAAGTATGTAGTCGTTACATGAGCCATGTCAGGGGCCTTTGGCGGCTCAATAGTAACCCTGACACCAAGGTTGATGGGGTTGGTAATCCACCTTACAATCTACACGATAGAAGAAGAAGCTAAGTTCGAACAAGATCCTGAGGTCGCCTCATCTCAGGATGGAGACGAAGAAGGTTTACAAGATCGGAAGGTAACATTTTAGAATACGCTTGTTAGTTATGATTTTAGCAACACGAGACTGATTTCATGTGTTATAGGAATAAATGCCCCATCATCATCTCAAATGAGTCATCTTCTCTGCCTTCCACTGGGGCAATTCCTGTTCGGCGCGTCCTTGCCGCGGGGGTGGGCGCCTCTTGCTTCAGTAGGCCGGAGTGAGATGGTGGCTGAATTCGAATAGGGACCCAGACCTACGGGGTATAACGTAGAACCCTTGCCCAGGGACACGGGTGAAGACCTCAACGGTTGCAGAGACGAAGATGGGAGCCATCGGTACGGCAATGCAGGACGGAAGGGGAAGTCACAGGGACTGTAACCTGACAGAGGGCAGCAGTAACTGTCAGTACTATTCAGAGGCGGAGGACAGGAGTCCTAGTATGGCTTTGTAATAGACTACTCTGGGCGCCATCCCACTCGCGTCAGACAGTACTGCGGGGCGGAAGGCAAGACGGAAACCACTGCCCTATTTTCCCTAAAAAAAAATAGCATGGAAAATGCTGCACCGACAAGAGCGTGGCTCTTAAATTGATGATGATGGTGATGTAATAACATCAGGAATGCAATAAATATCTTATGTTAAGCACGTCAACAAAATGTAGCTGTGTTTCGAGCGTTAGCGACTTATCGCTGTGAGGGTTGTCATGTCATTTCACCCATGCTTGGCATGACGGAGCCGAGCCCGTGCCCTCTGTTGTTTTTCTATGGTCCGCCTAACCACCTCGTTCACTTTCTCCTTATTCAACACTGGCGGGGTAGCGTGTCTTGCCAACGCACGTTTCGTCTTAAAAATCTTAAAACGGCGCGGATTAATGCCCTGAAAACTCAAACAAAATCATTATCCAAGTAATAATGTGATATAAGATATTTTAGGCCTCATGCAGTTCCTCTTGACGACCCGATCACTCTAGCCATAGAAGCGGCCAATTTCGCGACACCAAACACTTCAGAACCCCGATACCGACCCCGCCGGCGTGTTCGAAGGGTCGATTAATTCTTCTAAATACTCTTCCTCCCAGACGGCGCCCTGAGCCGAGGTTCGCGCCCAACTGGGCACCCTCAGGCCTGTCGTCTTAAATTTTGTACCGGGTGAGAGCCCTCAGCGCTCCCCATTTGTCCGGCCAAGTAGTTAATGCCACCTGCGGTAAATCTACAATAAGTCACGTCAAAAAAAGCAGTTCCTCTTGCGTAGCGAGATCCCTTCCCCACATCAGTACCTAATTCTTCACGAAAAAGTTAGATGAAAATTCGCCACCAAAATTGAGATAAAACATCTGATGTCATACGATTGAAGACTAAAGTGAGGCTGAGGGGGAGGGGGTGCCGGGAGGGGAGGGGGGGGGGGTCTATTCTATGCGCCCGCCATGTCAAAAGCAGAATGAAAACTAGTGAATTCGTTAGCGCCTTAGCGCGTCCAGTGACACACGGGGCGCAAGTGACACACAAGTCTTACCTGTAGATGTCGTTTAATTGTTTTCATATCGGAGTGTCCTTTCGAATTGGGGCGTAGTTTCGAATTGGGCTCTAGTTTTGAATTGTGCTGTAGTTTCGAATGGTGGATTTGTCTCCTGACGCCCGAACCGCCTGAGTTAGGATCCGGAGCCACAGATGATATATCATCTACCCCAGGTACCGGATCAGAGCTATTTGATCCGTTGGAATCATTGCCTGAGGAGGCGTCGTCGCCTGCACAGATCAAGTGTAAGTATACTTATTGAGAAGGTACCCAACATACACAATGATGTTTCACTTTACCTATAGCTCTAATTACATTACCCAATCCATGGTATAAGAAAACCAGGTATGCTCAGTCCTAAAGGTCCTAAAGGGCCTTTGCTAGCCCTTTGATGAGGTAAGTGTTACCATTAAATCGATATCTCCAACATTCCAAGGACGTAAATTTTATTAAGTATTGAAAATTAAGAGAATTACTGACTAATGTATTTACTTACTAATACTTGTGACATAATATATAAAAATCATTGAAACTTTAATTAAATCTTTTACTAAAAGTTCAAAATTTCCTTGCAATGTAAATATAAAAACATTGGCCGTGGGTTATTTATTTTTTACGAAATGTCAACGCAGGGCGGGATGACGTCAGCGGTCATAGTACTCATAGTATTATTCCTTATTCTAAGTAATATTGCTATTTGAGGCTTTTGGCGGGAAACGGGAACGGGACAGTTGCTTTCTTCATTGAATAATCAAAATAATTAATACGAAGTGGTGTTTTGTGGTTAATGATCGCATTAAGTTAGTCGGAAGACATTCGCGAGTGTTATTATATCGGAGTATTCAATACACAAAGTGTATCTGCCTATTTTCGCTTCGTGCGAAGCCGCTTCATAACTCGAAAGTTTATGCGGACTTTTGAGTTAATTCGTTTGGGGTTCGGAGTAGGAGTCTACTCCGAGGGTGGGGGCTTAGGTTTCATCATCATCATCATCTTTCATCATTTCATCAATCATCAAGAAAAAAAATACGTAAGACATGGCTGTATGGGCATAGTTCTCTTTGCCTTACCCTTCGGGGGAAAAAAATAATTGCCATTTGACATTTGTGTGAATTGCGCACTTTTATATGCGCAAAATTGGAATAAGTACCTATTGCTTTTTACATGAATTGCTTCGATGTGGCCTTTTTAACTCTCCTGGTCTTCTTATACCATGGTCTCAAATACATTAGAAGTGAGGCGTAGTTTCACAGTTACTTTGTTTATTGAAATGTGACGTCAGTGGGCAAAATGTCACGAATGGCCTAATAAGAATATTAAATGAGAGATTGAAAACTGAAGACAAGGCTTAGGCCTATTTTGATCGTGATTTTCGAATATTAAATTACTAAAGTCAAGGCTGTATGGTCCTTAGATCTTTGCCTGCCTTATACACTTCTCATCAAAAAAATCACTGCAGACCATCGAAGAGCGCGCCTTAACTTTGCACGTGAGCACCTAAATTGGTCATACCTACAGTGGAGCAAAGTTCTCTTTTCTGATGAGTGTAAAATTATGCTGTATGGTAACGACGGAAGGAACAAGGTCTACAGAAGAGACGGAGAACGCTATGCACAATGCTGCATTGAAGAAAAGGTCAGCTATGGTGGCGGTTCGTGGACGGTTTGGGGAGGAATCAGCGCCGACGGTAAGACAGAGCTTGCATTCGTGTCTGGGCCACGTCTGCCTGCACTAAACTGTCATCGGTACGTCGAAGAGTGTCTCGAGCCTCATGTGATGCCCTATGCACATTTTATTGGCAACGGCTTCATATTCATGCACGACAATGCTAGGGCTCACACCGCGGGCGTCGTACGAGATTATCTTAACGAAGTCGATATCTCTATTATGGAATGGCCAGCAAGAAGCCCGGACATGAATCCCATTGAACATCTGTGGGATGAATTAAAGAGACGAATTCGAGCAAGAGATCCTGCCCCAGAAACACTTAGCCAGCTGCAAGATGCAATCCAAGAGGAATGGGACAATATACCACAGCATGTGATTGTGACTCTCATCCGATCGATGAAGAACCGTATGGAAGCAGTAATTAGAGCTCGGGGAGGGAATACAAGTTATTAAATAAACGTTTTTTAGCTTTTTTTTTTCATTTACGTGTGTTGTTTTATCCATTTCCTTTATACTCCATACGGAATAAAAATGACTCATTTAACAAAATACGAAACCTATGAAAAATTCATTTAAATTTAGAACATTAACATTAAGATTTGATAAGCTCATATTACTCACTATTAAACGACATTTAACATTTATTCCTAAATGTACACATTTTTCTGATAATCCTGACAAAACGTAAACTTGCAAGGTGTTTCGATTTTTTTGATGAGAAGTGTATAAGGCGAATTTAAACAACAACAACCAATGTGAACTAGGCTTTTACGGATCATCATCATCATCATCACCAGCCCATTAACGTCCCCACTGCTGGGGTACGGGCCTTCCCTATGGATGGATAGGGAGATCGGGCCTTAAACCATCACGCGGGCCCAGTGCGGATTGGTGGTTATTAACGACTGCTAATGCAGCCGGGACCAACGGCTTAACGTGCCTTCCGAAGCACGGAGGAGCTCGAGATGATTTTTTTTGTGGTCACCCATCCTATGACCGGCCTTTGCGAAAGTTGCTTAACTTCAACAATCGCAGACCGAGCGCGTTTACCGCTGCGCCACCGAGCTCCTCCACCGTCATTATCAGTACCTGTTATGAAAACAGCAGACAAAGCAATAGCCTACCTCCCGCGGCAGCGTCGCCTCCTGTAGTTGTCGCATTCTCTTGACTCGCCCCAGTCACGTTTTCTACCGCTTCAAACAAAAATACAACATAAACTCACGACCATAACCCAATTGGGGTTGTCAGAGATATATCCGCCGCAAGATGAACTAAGTATCCACACCTCACCGAGCTTACTGTTAGACAAACTTGAAGGCAGCCAATCAACTCGCGACACCAAACACTTCAGGACCCCGATACCCGACCCCGCCGGCGTGGTCGACGACTTCTCTCAATCAGCGCTTATCGCTATCGACCCACTAGAGTCGATTAATTATTTCAAATATTTTAACCTCTCAGACGACGCCCTGAGCCGAGGTTCGCGCCCAACTAGGCACCCTCAGGCCTGTTGTCTTAAAACGTTGTAACGGGTGTGAGCCTTCAGCGTTCCCCATTTGTCCGGCCAAGTAGTTAATGCCACCTGCGGCAAATCTACAATAAGTCACTTCATAATAAAGATTAAGAGAGGTTAATCCGAGTCGCAGTGTAACCCTACCGCGTTACGAAGCGCTGTATCTACGGTAGTATCAATGGTTGAAGCCCTCGATATAATTCGGTAAGAATGGGCAAATAAAAAGTGAATGTAAAATGTCACCTACCGTCAGTAGTGGTGTTCATAGGCGCCCAGTATCTGAACAATACAATGAAATAAAGTAAGTATTTATTAATAGACCAATATACGATCCCGACGACCCGATTACTCTAGCCATAGACGCCACCAAACATTTCAGAACCCTGATACCGACCCCGCGACATGGATCCCGTGCACGAGCAGGCCATTAAACCATGATTGGGGTTTAGAAATCAAATTTGGTGGCGCCATCTATTGATTAATTAAATAAATTGGTATTGTCTCACGATTCCCGCTACCCCTTCCCTGTGCACGTCACAACAAGTGTGCTGATTGGCCATTGCGTGTCATCAGCCCCGCTCCGCGACGCGAAGAATAACCGCCAACCGCACCAGTATGAAAATTTGCTCCAACGCGCGTGTGTGTCACTGCAATACTTCGCGTCTAAGTCGCATATCGCTAAATTCGCTCCAGATGTAAACAGTTTTGTTAGATCTTCGCACCCCCATCGCTTTCAAAGGGTTGCGTAGGCGACTGAGCCACCGTTGTGAACTGGACTGTGCTGTGAAGTGCTGTGTGCTCTGAATCCCCGGAGATATCGTCGTTCGCTGGCGGTTTCATCGTAAGGTAAGGCGTGCACATCCTTTATCTCCTGTCCAATTTACAGCGTGAGACATTTATTTACTTAATAGAATCTTACAAAGTCGCTTAATTATCGAAGGCAAACATATAAGTCAGCCGATGGCGCGACTAATATATAAAAAAATGTTTTTCGAAAATCGAATAGCTTGAAACAATGATGTAGGTACCAGGCGTTGAACCCTGCGTATTTCGAGAAAGTCGCTATGTTGCCATATGACAAAAATATCAACTCGTTAAGACGCTTCGAATGTGATAATGTACGTCTGCTGATGGAGGGGGACATTTTGACACATTATCCTTTAATAAAAAAGAGTTGTGGATGTACTTACATAGTAGGCACTTCATAGGTCGGCATAACCCTCGCGGCCATCGCTCTGGTCTCCAATATCTCCCTAAGAGGAAAATTAGGCCAATATATCCTTTTTTAATCCATGACAGCTGAACGCGTGAGTTAGATCTAGAATGCGTATATGCGTTCATACGTTAATAAATGCGTTCATGCGTGAGTCAATGCGTGCGTATGTTCATAAGTGAGTGAATGCGTGTGTGCGTGCGTTCAAGCGTGTCAGGCAACGCGTGCGTACCTTCATGCGTGTAAGAAAACCAGGTATGCTCAATCCTATGACAAGCCGCCATTGCTAGCCCATTGATGACGTGTGTTACCATTAAGTAGGTATCTCCAACATTCCAAGGACATAAATTTTATTATTGAAAATTAAGTGAATTACTGGCTAATGTGCATTACTTATATTTGACACATATATAAAACTCATTAAAACTGTAAGTAGGTAAATCTTTTACTATAAGTTCAAAATTTCCTTGCAAAGTAAATAAAACATTGGTCGTGGGTAATTTATTTTTTCCGAAATGGCAACGCAGGGTGGGATGACGTCAGCTGGGCTAACCTTGAAATGTTAGCTGTCAATTTTGAGCATACCTGGTTTTCTTATACCATGTGTGAGTGAATGCATGCCTACGTTAATGCGTGAGTCAATGCATGCGTACGATCATGTGTGAGTCAACGCGTGCTTGCCTACGTTAGCGTGAGTGAATGCGTGCGTTTATGCGTAACTTGCGTAAGTCAATGCATGCGTACGTTAATGCGTGAGGTAATGCGTGCGTGGTGGGTGAATGCGTGCGTGAGTGCGTCTCACTTGAGCATGCCAACACTGATGTGCGAGCTGGGCAGGCGGGACTCCACTGGGTTGGATATGATGACTATGGCGTCCGAGCTGTAGTCTCCCGGCATGAAGTTGCCTCCCTCCAAGTCCGGCATGGGGCCCATATCTTGCTCGTACGAGTCCTCGTAGTACACGTTCTAGAAAAGTTTACTTATTATAATAACAATTCTTCTCTCGTGTGATTCTCACGATTACCAACCCCATCAACCCTGGTGTCAGGGTTACTATTGAGCCGCCAAAGGCCCCTGACATGGCTCATGTAACGACTACTAACTTACATCAGTTAGTAGTAACCGGGATTAACGGGTTACGGGGCACGGATCTTACTTTCGGACAATCAGATGATCAGCCTGTAATGTCCTGACCAAACTAGCGATCACAAAGTGATTTTTATGATATTTCCCCACCGGGATTCGAAACCGGGACCTCCGGATCGTGAGCTCGAGTTAAAATAGTTTTCGTTACGATATTACTAACACCCTGTATACAATAAAAAAAAATCATAAATAACTTACCGAACCGAGTTTCGGGAAGAATTTATAGCTTTCTTGTTTTGACATGAAGATCCTGCGAGTGTTGTTCTGAACAATGTCGGGTTTGCCCATCATTCGCCGCAGCGCCCGCGCAACTGGTTTCGCTTGCTCGCTCTGCCGTAGCAGGGTGAGCAGTCGCATCACTGAGTCGTAATCCCACTCCTTGGAGTCCACGTACCCTGGTGGTGCCTTCGCTAATTGGACTGCCAACAAAACATGAGCATGACTGGGCTTTTTGGACTTTTTGGACTTACTGCATGGTTGACTGTTCCTTAGGGTTCGTATACATCGAACCTCAAACAGTAAAACGGAACCCTTATATCCTCGTAAAGCCGAGGTTTCCAGACACAATAGTAAAACAACGGAGTTCGGATTGGATTTTAAAAGGACTGTCGGCGTTACGACCATATAGGGCACCCTCAGGCTTATCGTCATAAATTTTGTTGTGAAGAGTCACGTCAAAAGAGAAAGTAGGGATGTTATTCCTACTGCAGTTTTATTTTGCGGCATGGTTCCCGTCCGGTTTTTTTTGACGTGACTTATTGTAGATTTGCCGCAGATGGCATTAACTATTTGGCCGGAGAAAGGCTGTCTGGAACAGGTGCTGCTACTGCTACTAAACTTCCCTTCTTCTATCGTGTGGGTTGTGAGGTGGATTACCAACCCCATTAACCCTGATGTCAAGGTTATTATTGAGCCGCCAAAGGCTCCTGACATGACTCACGCACCGACTATGTACTTACATCAGTAAGTAGTAACCACCGGGACCAACGACTTACCGTCTCCGGAGCATGGATCATCTTACTTTTCGACAATCAGGTGATCAGTCTGCAATGTCCTAACCAAACTAGGGATCACTGAGTCTTGTCAGGGGCCTTTGGCGGCTCAATAGTTACCCTGACACCAGGGTTGATGGGGTTGGTAATCCACCTCACAACTCACACAATAGGAGAAGACTAGAGATCACAAAGTGATTTTTGTGTTTATCCCCTGCTCCACCGGGATTCGAACCCGGGACTTCCGGATCGTAAGCCCAACTGAGGCAGTTTACTAAACTGATTTTGTTGAAGTTTGACGTGTTACCAAAATCAAATCAAATCAATTTATTAGCGTGTTCACATAGAATACAAAAAAGGTGGTAAAATAATTCAAATTTAACAATATTGTGATGTGTCCGGCCTGCATGCAGGCGTACAAATATACATACTTAAAAAAAAAAGAAATACCTTTATACCTTTAAACTCTATGGGAGGCAGCACACTTTGGACGTCTTCTATGAACTTCTGTTTGGAGTAGGCCACCACGCGGTCGAGCCACCCCGTGCGCACCACCTCCGCGGGTGCCTTCACGCCCACCGCCATCAGCAGGCTCGCCAGACAACACAACTAACGAAACAATACCATCCGGTTCAAATATCGTCGTCTTCTATCGCGTGGGTTGTGAGGTGGAATTACAACGTTTACAGGTGGAATTACCGGTACAACGTTTAAGACAACAGGCCTGAGGGTGCCCAGTTGGGCGCGAACCTCGGCTCAGGGCGTCGCGTCGTCTGAGTGGAAGAACATTTGATAGAATAGCGATAAGCGCTGATTGAGGGAAGTCGTCGACCACGCCGGCGGGGTCGGTATCGGGGTCCTGAAGTGTTTGGTGTCGCGAGCTGATTGGCTGCCTCTATGGCTGGAGTAATCGGGTCAGATTCAGGCACCTAGATACATTTAATACCTAAACTCGCGCCTATTTCCCACCGGAGCAGAGTCTTTGGAGTTGCAGCTTCGATCCTGACACACTTCTCTTGCTTCCTCCACATTCATTAACCGTTTCAGGTACCCAATTTTTTTTCTTTTATTTTTAAATAAAAAAATATTTATTATACTTACATGTAACACCATGTTACATTCCTGGCAGCCTTTACGATAACATAAGTATATTACTTACCAATTACAAAAAAATAATTATTAAGTATATTAATTGGCTTTTTATCACAGAGGAAGTAAGTGTACTTACTTTATTTTATTGATCAATAATGTAATTAACACTTTTAGGATGCACGTGGTAGTAAGTAAGTACTTGGATAATATTACCTCAATATATGGGACCGTTTTGAACAAAGTTTTGTAAGAAAAGCAGCTTTATTATAAGAAAATACTTGTAAGAAATAAGTACTTGAAATATCATACGATTTCAGATAAGGCTGAATGGTGCGACGTCTTTGCCGGCCTTAAATTTTAGAAAACTAATGTTTTTTATTATTACAACTTTCAACAAAATTTCGTACTGGATGCGTAGAAAGAGTATACTGATGACTAGTCAGCGTCGTCTCATCTTATGATCTTTCTTAGCCTGTTGTCCCTTATTGGGCTTTAGAAAAAAAAAGAAATTAATTTTGGCGCCATTCCTGAAGACTAGGCAGCATGGTCTTACGATCTTAGCCTGTCCCTTAAATGGGTAAAAGGAAAAATAAAATGGCGCCATTTTTGTAATTTCTTTTGTCATTTGTCAAAAGTTTTATTAACTTTATTTGCTGTTTTTGGAGTGTTTATAGAGATCTATGGGAATGATTATCTATGATCTATGAGGAAGACCGAGAAGGACTTATGATGACCAAATTGGAGATGTCCTTAGAAAAGGTTCAATACGATCTACTCTGAACCGGCGTGCGTGTATGAAGCGATTGATGAATGTGGAGGAAGCAAGAGAAGTGTGTCAGGATCGAAGCAAATGGAATTCTATAGTCTCTGCTTACCCCGGTGGGAAATAGGCGTGAGTTTATGTATGTATGTATGTATGGGAATGATTGTGTAATGAAACTTTACTCTAAGCATATTATAAGGAATAATAATGGAACAAAGAATACCAACGTATATAGAACGACAACTCTGTCCGCTCCCCACCAGCGGCTGAGCTAAGTTTGCCTCACCCCTTCGGTGTTACTTTAGTCTTCAATCGTATGGCGTCAGAAGTCACACACACAGATGCGCGTGTACGATAATGTCAATGTGTAGTGTCTGTGTAAAACGAGGTGTTTTGTATGAATTGGCCGGGAGTGCTTAAGTGTAACGGAATGAAAAAGACTTTATTTATAGTTTTTTATTATCAATGGACGGTGCCGGGGGCCAGTCGAGATGCACAGTGGCCACGTCAAGAGCCAGTATGTCCACTCTAGCAGCTATGGCGGCGCCGAGCGGTGGGCGGCTGCGTCGCAGCTCCCCGTTCACCCACTCCTTGATGTAGGTCCCTGCCTCCGTGGAAACTCGTACCACGAACAGCGAAGGGTGACCTGCGAGAGACAGACAGACGTAAGTTAATATAAAATAAAATTTTTAACAAAAAAAAAACCGACTTCAAACGCAAAACTAAAAAGCAATAAATAAATTTACTTCGCACAAAGTAATTAGTACGTATTTTCAATTAGTTAATTATTTTATAAATCTGAAGCCGGTGCCAAGGAAATGCTACAACGAAGTACCGATTCATATATTTTTCAATACTGATTGTTTTGTAATTTTTTGTTTGACATTGTTTTGTAATGCTTTGATATAGGTATTAAACAATATTGTGTGTACACAGTAATTTGATATTGTAGTAGGGTTGTTGTAGCATTTACTTGGCACCGACTTCAGAATTATAAAATAATTAACTAATTGAAAATACGTACTAATTACTTTGTGCGAAGTAAATTTATTTATTGCTTTTTAGTTTTGCGTTTGAAGTCGGTTTTTTTTTTGTTAAAAATTTTATTTTATTTTACGATTTTAAGTGATGGTTAGACCGAGCAAGGATGCAGACAGACAGATTTTCTGATTTATATTCATATATAATAATATAATATATTATTAGTAGTGATCACAATTATTATTGATGAACATGTTTACACACACACACACGCGCTAACGCACACGAGCACACGCGCACGTACACACGCACACACACAGACACACGCACACACACACACACACACACACACACACACACACACACACGCGCGCGCGCACACACACGCACACACACACACATGTGTATGTGTACATACACACATGTGGTTGTCAGTGGAAGCTGCTATCATACACACTCACGCATACATATAGATACAGTAGATTTCGCGTGGTTCGCTCGCTGCTAAAGCAGCTCGCGTGTCCTGTTTATTCGAAACTATCCCTCTTCGTATGGCGGCCATCTTGTTTTTCCGCCACTTTGTTCTTTTTCACCGGCGACAGAATTTGACCAAGATTTAAATGGGTGTCGTGGAAATAAACAAAATCCAGGTGCAATAGGTTTGCCAGGCCGTAGGATGTCTCCCTGATTGGGAGCAGTTTTCAAAGATGACGTTCCGATCACACGCCTATACATCATTTTTACCCCCAAGACATTTTCTGGAAAAACAAAATTTTGTATGGCGGCCATCTTGTTTTTTCGCCATTTTGTATTTTTTTCACCGGCCATTAAATTCGACCAAGATTTAAATAGGTTTCGTGAAAGAAAAATTGGTTCAGGTGTGATAGTTTCGCCAGGCCGTAGGGTGTCACCCTGATGCGGAGCAGTTTTCGAAAATCGGGAAGTATTTCCATACTTAACATGACGATCCGACCACAACCCCGATATATATTTTATATCCCGAGACATTTTCTGAAAAAACAAAATTGTGTATGGCGGCCATCTTGTTTTTCCGCCATTTTGTTTTTTTTTACGCGCTATGGAATTTGACCAAGATTTAAATAAGTGCTCTCAAAGAAATATTGGTTCACGTGCGATAGTTTTGCCAGGCCGTAGAGTATCTCTCTGATGCGGAGCAGTTTTTGGTGATCAGAAAGTATTTCCGTACTCTACATGACGTTTTGAGTAAGCGCCCCATACATTATTTTTACCCAAACGGGCTTCTTCCAAAATCGACAAAATTTTGTATGGCGGCCATCTTTTTTTTCCGCCATTTTGTTTTTTTGCACCGGCGATTGGATTTGATCAAGATTTAAATACGTTTCGTGAAAGAAAAATTGCTCCAGGTTGTATAGTTTTGCCAGGCCATAGGGTATCTCCCTGATGCTGACCAGTTTTCGAAGGCCGGGAAGTTTTCCCGAAGCCTAAAGATCGATCCGATCAATATGACTTTACAAACGCACTAGTCGCTCCTACGATTTTTGAAAATTCCCCTCGATTTCTCTGGTCTTCCATCATCAGATCCTGACTTCCTTGACATGGGACCCCCTTGGGTATATCTCCTTTCAAACAAAAAAAGAATTATCAAAATCGGTTCATATACGACGAAGATATGCCCGAACAAACATAAAAAAAAAAAAAAAAAAAAAAAAAAAAAAAAAAAATATACGGTCGAATTGAGAACCTCCTCCTTTTTTGAAGTCGGTAAAAATAACATAATTAAAACACATAATAACGGGACTCCAGTCATCCCGTGATCATGGCACTTGCAACAGTGTCGAAATATCGGGAGTGTAACGCGGTAAGAACCCGTTATTATGTGTTTTAATTATGATAATGGTGCTAATTCCTGTAAACACCATCTAATTTTATTTTAAGTTATATCTGTCATGTTCTTATCCGCCGAAAAGGAAAGGGACGGGTAATCGACAAGCATAAAATTTATGGAATACACGTCAATTTTAAGCACAAATCTAAAACAACCGTCTAAAAAGTAAAGAAAGTTATGGATCTAACTACTCCACTCCAATCTCATCAGTCATCCCGTGATCATGGCACTTGCAACAGTGTCCAAATATCGGGAGTCTCATATCCCCATTTAAACGCGGTAAGAACCCGTTATTATGTGCTTTAATTATGATAATAACCGCGTTAACTTAAAACAATGTATAATATTGTGTATGTTTATGTATGATTGATCGATCACCCACTACACAGCCTCCGTGGTCTAGTGGTCAGAGCGTTAGGCTCACGATCTGGAGGTCCGAGTTCGATTCCCGATAGGGACATTGTCGAAATCACTTTGTGAGACTGTCCTTTGTTTGGTAAGGACTTTTCAGGCTTGAATCACCTGATTGTCCGAAAAAGTAAGATGATTCCGTGCTTCGGAGGGCACGTTAAGCCGTTGGTCCCGGCTATTAGCCGTAAAAACACCTCCACCCCAACCCGCATTGGAGCAGCGTGGTGGAGTATGCTCCATACCCCCTCCGGTTGATTGAGGGGAGGCCTGTGCCCAGCAGTGGGACGTATATGGGCAGTTTATGATCACCCACCAGGCACGAGCCGCGCGCTCAGCTGCAGTATACTCCTGGTCCTGTCAAGCAGCGGTCTCCTGTGCAGCACCCTGATGGGCGTCTTCTGTCGCAGTACGACGCGAGCCTCGCAGTCTTCCGGTGTGGTGCGGTACGTGTTGATGTTGGCTATGTCGCGCTCCGAGACGGTCGGTGGGCCTTCCTGTGGAGATGGAACACATACATATATAAGATCACGCCTATTTCCCGTTGGGGTAGGCAGATTAGTGCGTATGGCAGACAACAATAAAATATCCTGCGTGGATCATATATCCAGCTGAAGCTCCCCTAACCAAGTCTCTGCCGCATCCGACACACGATGCAGCCCGGCTATGCCACCTGGGAACCGGTGCAGAGGGCACTCGTTGACTATGTGAGATATGGCTTGATCCGGGTGACCACATTCACAGTGTGGCGACTCCTTTAAGCCCCATTTATGTAGGTAATGGTTTGACTTTCCATGATTGGTCCTGGGTAGGCAGAGGCTACGGAATTCCACTCATTGCGATCTTGACATACTTTCACTTGTACTACTCCCATCAAAGAGTTCATGCATGCTCGCCGGTTTAGAGTACTCTCGGTCAGAGTACCTGGTTCTAATTGCGGTGGATCACAACTTAATAGCATCACGCTTATATCCCCAAGGGTTAGGCAGAGGTGTATCTTCTTCTCTCGTGTGGGTTGAGAGGTGGATTACCAAATATATATATTTATCGTTTATAGTTACTGTGTGTAGACCTTGTTCTCGTCATAGTCGGAGTGTGTCAGCTTCACGCAGAGCGCCTCGTACGTCTTGGTTTTGAACTCCTCGCCCTTCTTGAGCAGCGCCAGGTCCTCCCTGGAACACAGAGGGGGTGAGCCCGGCGGGGTCTATACAGCAATACAATACAAGAAATAAAAATAAAATTGCTATTCAAAATTCTAGATTAAATTCATCTTTTTTGGGGTTATATATATACGTTTTTACAATAAAATTATATATAATATAATGCCAGATATTTTAAATTTAAAGCTCACGTGAAGTTTACTTTATGTAAAAAAGCTTATTATAAGATTAATGACTACCTAAATGATAAAAAATTCTGGTATTGAATGTGTTCCTCTAGTTATTAAATAACTTGTAATGTATACCCCTCATTGGTTTTTAAAAGATGTGTTGCTGTTGCAGTTTCTTGTCATTTCTCTTCAGCCATAACACCTTGCGAAATGACGTAAATTCAAAAATGTTACATTGACCTTCAACAAGTTTATCTATATATAGGCTGTTTATGTATGTTACGTATGTATTTTTGTAACGTAATGTTGCCGCACCTGGTGGCGCGCACCAGCCTCGCGACGCGCACGCGCCCGCCGCGCGCCATCTCATCACACGCCCGCTGCAGCTCCTCCGCGCTCAGCTGCCGGGGAGGGTCGGCTATCTATACATACAATAATAAACATTTCCTCTTCACCTTCATAATCTGCCTGAGCCTTGGCGGCTCAATAGTAACTGACGTAATCAACAGTCGATACAAGGCCCCTGACATGGCTCATGTATCGACGACTTATTGTCAGTAAGTAGTAACCGGGACCAACGGCTTAACGTGCCTTCCGAAGCACGGATCATCTTACTTTCCGACCAATTGAACTTATCATCATCATCATCAGCCGTACGACGCCCACTGCTGGGCATAGGCCTCCCCCAAGGATCTCCACGACGATCGGTCCTGCGCTGCCCGCATCCAACGGCTTCCCGCGACCTTCACCAGATCGTCGGTCCTTGTAGCGGGCCTACCCGCTGAGCGTCGTCCGACACGTGGTCGCCACTCCAGAACCTTTCCGCCCCATCGGCCATCGGTTCTCCTCGCTATGTGTCCTGCCGACTGCCACTTCAGCTTTGCAATTCTCCGAGCTGTGTCGGTGACTTTAGTTCTCCTGCGGATCTCCTCATTTCTGATACTACATATAAAAAATAAAAAATGAACTGTAACCTCAACAGCGAACGGGCGTCCGTCCCCCAGACAGCGGACGTCCACGTCCTCACGTCCCGCCGATATGAACTTGAGCCGGTGCTCGGCGTCCTCCGGAGACATCCTGCCAACAAACACTGCACTTACATCTCTCTCTTTTGAAACGCCTGTCAGTTACTTTATAGCAAGATGTATAGAACATCTCAAACTTTATTTAAGAGCTGCGCTCTTGTCGGTGCAGTGATCGCCATTCCTCTCTTCTTCCCACCAAAACCTTCACCTCCTGATACGACACGACCTAACCAAGTCTCTGCCGCATCCGTCACACAATGCAGCTCGGCTATGCCACCTGGGAACCGGTGCAGAGGGCACTCGTTCACTCGTCTCGTCTGTGTTGGGCTGGTTTGTAGGCCGTTCGTTCTTGGTTAGGAGAGCTTAAGTTTGATATATGATCCCCGCAGGATATTTTAGGGGTAGACCTAGGATAACACTTATGAAACAAATAAAAGAGAAGGTGCAGGTCGTGTCGTATCGGGAGGTGAAGGTTTTGGCGGGAAGAAGACAGGAATGGCGGTTATTCCACCGACAAGAGCGAAGCTCTTAAATAGACATACATACATACATAAACTCACGCCCGCAATCCCAAACGGGGTGGGCAGAGCCACAAGCAATCAAAGACAACTTGCAAAGGCAACTGCAAGTTGTCTCTTAAATAGAGAGAGAGGATATTTTATTTTTTTGTTAAAAATGCCAAGAAAAACATCACATGATTAATGGACGGCCCCAAACTAAAAATTCAAAAAAAAAAAAAATCGTCTTACTGGTACAGGTCCGCTATGGGTTGGAAGATGATCTCCTGCACTGATGACTCCATCATGCGCACGCCGCCCACCAGCCACGGCGTCTGCGGCAACGAGCGAGACAGCTTGATATACCTGCACGACCGTTATACAGGGTGTTAGTGGCATCGTAACGAAAACATTCGAGGGATGATTCAGACTTAATTAAAACACATAATAACGGGTTCTTACCGCGTTTAAATGGTAAGGACCCGTTATTATGTGTTTTAATTATGATAATAACCGCGTAAACTTAAAACAATGTATGATTCAGACTATAAAAAAAAAAATAATAAATTGTTTATTTCTGATCAAAAAATTACATCCATATTATGTTAGTAAAAAAGTGACTTCATCATCATCATCATCACCAGCCCATTAACGTCCCCACTGCTGGGGCACGGGCCTTCCCTATGGATGGATAGGGAGATCGGGCTTTAAAACATCACGCGGGTTTAGTGCGGATTGACGGTTATTAACGACTGCTAATGCAGCCGGAACCAACGGCTTAACGTGCCTTCCGAAGCACGGAGGAGCTCGAGATGTAAACTTTTTTTTTGTTTGTGGTCACCCATCCTATGACCGGCCTTTGCGAAAGTTGCTTAACTTTAACAATCGCAGACCGAGCGCGTTTACCGCTGCGCCACCGAGCTCCTCATATAATAATAAGTTTATATAGGTTGATTGAGGGGAGGCCTGTGCCCAGCAGTGGGACGTATATGTATAGCGCGACAGCAAAATATTGAAAATTTAAATATTATATTAACTGTAAACAACACGTGCGGCTAGCAAACAAACAACACCTGCACTTGTTTTCGACACACGTGCAAGGTACGGTAGTGGGGACAACCCTTATAAGACGGCGAGCCGCACGAGTTGTACCATTCTTGTGTCGAACTCCGTACAGAGAACATCCAATAAAACAATCTGTGACAGTGAGCCATCGTCTAACTGGCGCTAAGCGTCCTCCACAAAGGTTCCTGTTACTTTGCGATCCGAGTGCAGTACCTACTCGTGTTCTAACATGTATGTTACTGTTTTGGTGGCGAGGGTGTGCCGCCGCCGAAGGACGTTGTCATGGTACCGAACAGAGCATAGTACCCCGCTAGCCACAAGTTGGTAGTGTGACTAGGGATCGACGATCCAACGGTGTCATGTTGTAAATTATATATATAGGTCGCGCTGTGGAAACTTCGTTACCGCGTTTCAGGACTGATAAAGCGCCATCTGTGTTGTATGGGACTACATCAGGACATCTCCAATTTGGTCAATGTAAGTCCTTCTCGGTCTTCCTCTGCCAGCCCTACCATCAACTTTCGCTTTATATACCGCTTTCGCAATTCTATTATCCTTCACCTGCTCTACGTGTCCAAACCAACCTAACATTCCCATTTATTCATTGGATGTGGAGGAAGCAAGAGAAGTGTGTCAGGATCGAAGCAAATGGAATTCTATAGTCTCTGCTTACCCCGGTGGGAAATAGGCGTGAGTTTATGTATGTGTAACTACTAGATAGAGGTAAGATGATTCCGTGCTTAAGACAAGTTAAGCCGTTGGTCTCGGGCTACTGGGCCAAATGTCTTGACCAACCTGCAGTGGAGCAGCGTAGTGGAGTATGCTCTATACCTCCTCCTCGTGTGCAGCTAGCAGACGTAGGATGTTTATGTTATGTTTTCTATTCAACCCATAGCAAGATTTAATATTAAGAGCACGACTCACCGCCCGGCGAGGTAGACGGGCGCATGCGCGCACATGACGCTGGCGCACGACAGCGTGCCGGCGGTGGGCGGGGGGCGCCAGCACGCAGCCAGCGACGGCAGGGACACGTCGGCGAGGGCCTGCGGGCGGACACGCGACTATAAAACTACGCTTCATACAAATACATTGACGTAATCGTCAACATTTACGATACCCGTGGTAGCCTTGTTAATAGTTTCTTTGTTTTTTTTTTTTACTTATTGTAGATTTGCCGCAGATGGCATTAACTACTTGGCCGGAAAAATGGGGAGCGCTGAAGGCAACAAGCCTGAGGGTGCCCAGTTGAGCGCGAACCTCGGCTCAGGGCGTCGTCTGAGAGGAAAAATATTTGAAAGAATTAATCGACTAGTGGGTCGCATGCTGCGGTATTAGCATGCTGAGAGATATGGTTCAACCCTAACTCTGCTCAATAGTAACCCTGACACCAGGGTTGATGGGGTTGGTAAACCACCTCACAAACCACACGATAGAAGAAGATTTAACAAGTTTATAGATTACCTGTTCCACGGAGCGTCTGGTGAGCTCGACAGTGAACCGCTTCTTCTGTTTGCTGCGGGACTCGAACAGCGGCGCGGCCAGGGTCTTCAGGACCTCCAGCTCCTGTCACATACAATAAAAAAAATGGGTAATTGGATGTGCCGACTAGTCGGTTAAAAAACCTGACCTGTCAAATCTTTAGGTTAGGTAAGCGGACCTCGTGAAAAAACTGGATAACGCTAGGGATGATGATGATGATGATGGTGCCGACTAGTCGGGAAAGCCGACGAGGGTTTGCTAGCGCCAAAGGTTGTTTCGAGTTACCGTATCAACCCGAACAGAGCATAGTACCCCGCCAACGAGGACTTGACTACTTGAGTAGTGAACGTCGATCCTGTCCTACACACCTATGTTACATTTATATACATAACTATGTTATATACTATATCTACAGACAATAAACGACCGTCTTAGAAGTGATACATCTCTTATTTAACTCCACAACTCCGGCGTCTCACAGTGCATGGCAACCCTGCCAGTGCAATCCATCTGTTTCATGTTGGAAGTTGTATATATACGTCGCGCTGTGTAAACTTCGTTAGCGCGTTTCAGGACCGATAAGCGCCATCTATGATGTATGGGCGAAACTATATGGGTGAACGTCGTCTCGTACCGAATACTGAGGGGGATGATTCAGCTCATGACTCTGAGTTAATATCAAGTGAAATCTGGACCCGACTGAACCGATATTAACTCAGAATCATGAGCTGAATCATTCTCAGTATTCGATACACACCAGTGTTACTAACACGTATTTGCATCGCTCTGTGTAAACTTCCTTAAAGCGTTTCGGGATCGATGAGCACCATCTATGTTGTATGGGCAGAACTAACTCGTCAACTAATTACCTGCAGGTCGTCAGGGTAGTCCATGGTGACGGTGATGAGCAGAGGACACACGGCGCCCGAGTGTAGCGGCCGCGCGATGTAGCGAGACAGGTGCTCGCCGAATGACCACTTCCACGCTTCTTTTAGAGGCGTCACCACTCCTGAGGAGGATACATTAAAAACAGCACACATAAACAGCCTATATACATCCCACGGCTGGGTACATGCCTCGCCCAATCAACCTCAGCGCTCCCCAGTTGTCCGGTAGTTAATGCCATTTGCGACAAATAATAAGTCACTTCATATATATCAACCGGAGGGGGAATGGAGTATTCTCCATTCTCCACCACGTTGCTCCACTGCGGATTTTAATAGCCAGAAACAACGACGGGAAAAACACATACTTAATTTATCTTTTATGTAATAAAAGACAACAACATTTTATGCAACTAATTTTATGTTGGTAAACTCAGCAGCGAGTATTTAAATTCATTATTTAATTTTGTAAGTAGACCTAACTCTCTTTTGATTTAATTAAGTTCTATATGTGGAAGCTTATAATTGGCCTCATTCTGGCTTATGTTTGTACGTATTTATTTAAGATTCCGTGCTGTTAGCTTTCCTTAAGAATTAAATAAATAAATAAATAAAATAAGTGACTGCGACAGGATTCAAGTCATGAGTACGGAAAGGTGATTCATTCTATGTTTGGTATTTGACGTTTGCAGTGAAGTTGCAGCGCTCCGACGTCAGGTGGAGTGGGAGGGAGTGGGAGAAGGCTAGTCGCTGCCTGTCAGTCTGTCAGTTACAATCGGAGCGCGGTGGGCGACGGACGTTGCCTCGACGGTGTAGGGGCTCGCAAAATGGGAAAACGGTCGAACAAGTCCCCTTTCATGTCCCCTAAATTCGGTCCGCGTGTGTGTGTCAAATTCAAATCATTTATATTGTGACACACAGGTACAGTGGGTAGATGTTACAAAGATAATAATAAGACCGCTGGGATCTGCCGGCAGGCGTGTGTGTGAAGATACCCACAGAAAGGCCTTTTGTAACATCGAGGTGAATATTACGAAATTACGAATGCGATATTGTGAGCATGGTATAATGTATGTGAGTAGTATTTATGTAATAATTGTTCTGTTTATAAATGGTACTTAATACTTGTAACTATCTGGCGGACAATAAGTTAACCTAATATTAGTTCGACGTCTCTTAAATGAGTTCCGTCTTTCGCTTGCAATAGACACAAGAAAGAAATGCAGCTAGGTTTATAGACCAGTAAAATTAAGTTAAAATTGGCCCCGATTCCTGCCAACACCTCCTAATTTTATTTTAAGATATACTTGTCTTTTTCTTCACAGCCTACTTGTCTTTTTCTTCTCATTAGCCTCCGTGGTCTAGTGGTTAGAGGGTTAGGCTCACGATCTGGAGGTCCGGGTTCGATTCCCGATGGGGACATTGTCGAAATCACTTTGTGAGACTGTCCTTTGTTTGGTAAGGACTTTTCAGGCTTGAATCATCTGATTGTCCGAAAAAGTAAGATGATTCCGTGCTTCGGAGGGCACGTTAAGCCGTTGGTCCCGGCTATTAGCCGTAAAAACACCTCCACCAACCTACAGTGGAGCAGCGTGGTGGAGTATGCTCCATACCCCTTCCTGTTGATTGAGGGGAGGCCTGTGCCCAGCAGTGGGACGTATATAGGCAGTTTATATATTATTTATATATTGTCTTTTTCTTATCCACCAAAAAGAAAAGGGACGGATGATTAACAACTGTTAATTTTAAAATGATTGAGTGAATTAACTAATAACCCAGGCAAATCAAATAGGCATCTCGCTGATATGCAACCCGTTTGGCGTGTGTTGTCAATTTAATTCTGTCGGGTTATTGGCACAATTTTTTACCTGGATTGCAATTAGCTTTTCTATTGTGTGGTTTTGTTATCAAAAACCAGTACTGAATGTGATTCTGTGACGACGTGGTCTAATACTGACAATCTTACCCTCAAACCACACACTAATAGTTAATATTTTTAATGTGAGACACATACTTGGGTCGTACTCGGGGTGTGCGTTGCTCAGTGTGAGGGTGACGTGCTTCTCCCGTAGCAGGGTAGCCAGCGGCGCCGACAGCGCGCACGCGAATGTGGGGCAGACGTAGCTGGAACCATGACGTAAAAATTTTTTTTTTTTTCTGTTTTTCTTCTGCAGTTTTCACTAACACAGTTGGCTGAACAAGGTATTATAGTCGGCAATGTGCTTCACCACCTCCCTGATCTAATACTTTCGGTGAGGTGTAGGTACTTATTTCGTCTTATGATGGTACGACAGTATGACGTACCTCTGACTAACCAATTGGTATATTATCATATGCTTATGTTATGTTAAAATAGAGTCTTGACAAGAAAGTGCTCTTTGATAATCCTACAGTAAAAATCTAATAAGTTTTTTAATTGACTTTTGGTGAAGCTAGCTAGGAAGAAGTTAAAAAACGCTTCCTCCTTAGCGGCCTACGGCCATTTAAGATTAAAGTAAGACCCAGAGGGAGTGAGGCAAATGTAGCTCAACACATGAAATGAGAGTTTTGCTAACTTCAATAAAGGTACAAATAAATCTCTTACCGTTTCTTATCAAGTTGTTCTTTGACCATCTCACAGCACTGATCCCACGACCACGGCTGCAGCACTCCGATACAGCTGATGCACGTATCCACCTTCCTTCTTTTACTCGGTGGAGTGTGCCCATTATCTGAACCATTTTCTTCAGGTACGGTAGAGGTTGTATCTGATGGATTATCTGTGCCTTGTGTTTGGCTGTTTGCGTGGTGATCTTGGTCTAGGTACTGAGAAAAAAATTATGTTGGTCAGTTTATTTTTTTACTATTAATCACTAGGCAGTGTGGTCTCATGATCATAGCCTGACTAAATATGTGAAAGAAAAAATATACTTATTTTTTTTTCTGGCTCTTTGGACGCTGCAAGCTTGCTGTAGATTCTTTTTTTTTTTTTTTTGGCTTTTCGGCGGGAGACGGGAACGGGACAGTTGCTTTCTTCGTTGAGTAATCTAAATAATTAATACGAAGTGGTGTTTTGTGGTTAATGATCGCATTAAGTTAGTCAGAAGACATTCGCGAGTGTTATTATATTGGAGTATTCAATGAACAAAGTGTATCTGCCCATTTTCGCTTCGTGCCGGGAAGCCGCTTCATAACTCAAAAGTTTATGCGGACTTTTGAGTTAATTCGTTTGGGGTTCGGAGTAGGAGTCTACTCCGAGGGTGGGGGCTTAGGTTTTATCATCATCATTCATCACCTTTCATCATTTCATTAATCATCAAGAAAAAAAAATACGTAAGACATGGCTGTATGGGCATAGTTCCCTTTGCCTTACCCTTCGGGGAAAACCAAAACAAAAAAAAAAAAAAAGATTCTTTTTTATGCATTAGGATTCTATTTTATACTTGGCTCTTGTGGATGGAATGTCTTTTAAGATTTTAAAATAAAAGCCGAATAACTTAAGAAGTGTGGATTTCTGTTACTATTAGTAATTATACTGCAAGTTGCAATAAAGGATGATTGAGCACATATAGACTTCAATTTTCGGTCATTCGATAAGCCAGAGAAGCAATAAAATACAGAATTGATGCTAAATTGTTATTATTCAAATCCTAGATGCCAGCTTAAGATTTTTTCTAATTTTGTGCTTCTAGCGACTGGTTGTGCGACCATAAGCAGGTGTTTCAGAGTGTATATGTGGGCGTTTATAATCGTGTGACTACATGGTCCCCGTTTCTGTCTTCTGTCATTAGAATGTTCTTTCTCTTGAGTCTGCTGCTGGAGTTACCAACATTCAGGAGTTGAGTAGCAAGTGGGTTGACAGGGTTCTTTATCTCAGGAAGAAAGAACTATTCGTCAACTAAACAAATTGCATTTAATAGCCTAAAATATCAATACAAACTTTAAGTATAAATTGTGGCGAATTCTCGTAAGCTGTAGGGTTTTTCAGTCCTATGTAGCGGAGGGCACACGCGTCACAACATCCTAGTTCTTTACATAACTTTACGATTGCTTTTTGATCCATGTTTTATTTAATATTTTCAAAATAAAAACACGTTTTCGTTTCGGCCGGCTAAGTTGACACAAGGTTGACGTAAAGTTCTTGCAACGTTCCGATTTAGATGTCTCCATTCCAATATTCTACATTTTAATTTAACAAAAAAGATTAGGAACTTATTTCGGAAATAAAAAATGTTGAAAATTAAAAAATAAATATCTATGATTATTAGGAAAATAGTTTATCGATTAACAACCGCAACAAAACGTATCTTTCAATACCGTGACGGCATTAGCACTCTGCGTAAAATGTATCGAAGGAGAGGTGAAAAACTTGCCAAGGTAAAAATGTCATCAAATCAGCTGTTCATTTTAATTTCTTATATTTTATGTTTGCTATCAACTATATTATAGGACTAGATTACATTACTGACCGTGGTTCGCTTTGGTGTCGCTACATGAGGGTAAATTGTGCTTTAATTTTATGCTGCCCGGTATCGCGAAAATTACAGGATTTCGAAATATTTATCTGTCAAAGTTCAATTTGACATGACTTTTTATTCGGTGTTGCCATTTGTCGTAACTAATATCAAGTGTAAAAAGCTGTTTGTTTGTTTGCTAGTTTATTAAGCTTTTACGTCGAAATATTCGACTGATTATCGTAAAATTGTGCATAAGTACAAGTTCTTAGGGGTTCAAGAAAGGAGAGTATTTTTTAAGGATGTAAAAAAGAAACTTTTAAATATTTACCGCGATGACTGACCACAGTCACTACGGACGAAGTTGCGCGCAACAGCTAGTTAAGTTAGTTTTACACAGCTGTCAAGTCAATCCTCCTGTTTATGTAATTTTAAATAAGGAATTCAAAATTGCAATACAATAGTTATTGAATCACGATCGAATCTTTTACAATACAATAATAGAACAATAGGATGGGCACGGTACACGCAAAGGTAATGTTTAATTTACTAACCATACACATCACTTTAAAAATCTTAGAGGTTATGATGAAGTAAATAAGGTTGAAAAATACAGAATTCTCTATATATTCTTTCAAACGTAGCCACAAAAATAATAATGTAAGTCGCTGTGTTTAGTACTTAAACTTATAAATTGTTATATTCTGTATAAATCTCATAAAATTATTACTTAGAAGATTGTTTTCACTAATACAGTTGTCTCGACCATTATAGAAGGCGATACAGCTCACCACCTATTATTATTATTGCGTATGGCAGACAAAAAAAATAAAATATCCTGCGTGGATCAAATATCCAGCTTAAGCTCCCTTAACCAAGTCTCTGCTGCATCCGTCACACAATGCAGGTCGGCTATACCACCTGGGAACCGGTGCAGAGGGCACTCGTTCACTATGTGAGATATGGTTTGGTCCGGGTGACCACATTCACAGTATCAGCAGCTCACCACCTATCATGTTGGTACAACAAAAAGCTCTGTGAGGCGTAGGTACTTAGGTCATCTTGGGATAGTCATGAGCTTATGTTATGTTTACTGTAAGATAGTACTGAAGGGATGGTTATTAGCATCTATTTGTTATCTATTTCATAGTAAAAATCTTAATCATATGTTTTTTTTTTGAGATAGTGTAAACTTTTTTAGTTTTTCAAGTTATTTAGTCTTATTTTTCTTTTTTAATACATTGTTTAATTATTTTGTATATTATATATTAGTTTATATATTAATTTCTCTTCATACAGTAGGTATATAAGGTTTTATACCTTTATAAACAAAAAAAGGAAGGATCTTGTAATCTTTTACGTGTGTACCACGGTTTTTATTTTCTTTTTTTTTTTGCAAGTGTGGCATTGAATCATCAAGGCATTATGTTTTTAAAATTAAAACAATATTCATCTCCCTGTCCACATATATAAATGTAGTTCAAATAAAAGTTTGAATTTGAATTTTATACAGTGTACATTTTGATGATGTGTTCAATTCAATTCTTTGATTATTGCAGGCGGAGGCGGGAGACAGCGTGGAAGTGGGCGGCATGTTTGGCCTCGACGACAGCGCGGCCATTGACGACGACCCACTGCCCAAGCAGAGCATCAAGCTCAATGGCGTACGGGTATGTCCTTTTTAATTTTTTGCTAAACATTTTTTTAAAGAAATAATCACAACAATTTTTTTGGATTTCATTTGGGATGTGGTCCTTGGAAACCTTAAGGAGTCCCATCCACCCAACCCCAATAGAACAAGTTTTAGAAATTTTAAATAATGAATTTAACAATTAACAATATACCGGGTGTTAGTGACATCGTAACGAATACTGAAAGGGATGATTCAGACCATGATTCTGAGTTAATATCTAGTGGAATTTTCCGTCGCAAAATTCATGAAATTTTGAGTTTTGTTTTTAATTATTTTCAATTCCATATTGTGCTTTTAGCTGCATAGAACCCAAATTTCAATAAAAAAAACAATAATGACAAATTATCGAAAATTTTCGATGTAATGGAGACAACAGCTGCTCGAACGGGTCAACGGCCACACGCACCGCGCCGCGCGCCCCGCTCCGCACGCCCCGCTCCGCGCGCCCCGCGCCGCACGCCGGCGGCGCGGCGGCGGCGCGGCCTACAAAGTAGGCACTACGAACCGATCCTATTTCTTTCTCTGTCTATCGTAAATTATAAATTTATTTTATTCTTATTCTTAAATGGACGGTTAATCAACAGGCATAAAATTTATGGAATACACGTCAATTTTAAGCAGAAATCTAAAACAACCGACAGAATTAAGTTACCAGCGAGATACCTTTTTGATTCGACCGGGTTATTCATTCATTTACTCATAGGAATCAGGGCCATTATCTACCTAAAACAGTTGAAACAGTAAATAATTGTATTCTTTGTTGTCATTAGAATAACTAACAACCAACTAACACAACCACCACAGATTAGGTAATTAGTTACCTACTATGTCAACCATCCACCAACTTAGTATGTAAGTACCTACGCAAAACCTTGCTACACAAAAATCGAAAATAAATAAATCTTTTAGATCAATACCCATTATTGTTACAAAGCAAGACCTATCGGTACTATCGCTAGTATCGATCTAAATGTACTATCACTACTTTCGATAGTTTAGACAATTTTCAAGTTCAACAATTGATAATCTACCTATCGATAGTTCGGCAACTCCGCCGCGTAGGCAATGTCGGCATGTTCAAAGAAAAAAATTGTCCGAGTGGAGTGATCTTATTTTTCTTGTTACATGTTGGTACCGTACCGAGGTACTAAGTACTAAGTTATTCGTAGTTTTAAATCTCATTGTTAAATCATCAGTAAAGAACTAATTAAACCTATCCTGTTCTGTGTACAATATTCATGTAACGGCTACGTGCTTACATAACTACCTAGTAGACGGGAGCAACGACTTAACGTACCTTCCGAAGCACGGATCATTTTACTTTCGGACAATCAGGTGATCAGCCTGTAACGTCCCAACCAAAGGCCTTATAAACAGATTTTTGTGATATGTCCCCACCGGAATACGAACCCGGACCCTCCGCATCCCATCGCTCAACCACTGGACCACATAGGCCAAGAAGGTTCTAAGACATAATTAAAGGATCCTGGGACGCAAGACCTCCGAGTTAGGGCTTGTTTGATCTGTCTTGATGGATACTCGGACGTGAATAGCCTCACGGATCAAGGGCAACGCGCGCCAATAAAGTAGGCATTACGAACAGATACTAGGTATTTCTTTGAGTTGATAGGTATCAAGTGAAGTTTCCTGTCGCCAAATTCATAAAAATAATAGATTTTTTTCAGTCCCATATTGTGTTTTAAGCTGCATAGAACGCACATTTAAAATAAACAAATAAAAATTACTAATTATTAAATTTTATCAATGTCATCAATAATAATAATAACGTATCTACAACTTCAGCTATGCGCAGGTGAATAGCCGGCGCACGGGTCAAGGGCAACGCTCGCCAATAAAGTAGGCATACGAACAGATACTATTTCTTTCTCTGTCACTTGCACCATAAACATACTTCTCTCTCTCTCTCTAGTCGTCGGCTCGACGCGGCCGCGGCCGGTGCGTCGTCGGCGCCCTTAGGGCCGGGACACATAAACACGATACGACGTCGTGTCGTACCACGATGCGGCGTCGTTTCACGATGCGACGTCGAAACGATGCTCGCCGTGGGAATCTACGACGAGCATCGTAAAAAACTACGTCGCGACATCGTAACGTGCCACGATACACGGCACGACGTCGCGTCGTAGAAACTCACGATGCGTTCCTGTGTCAGTGCCACAGTTGTTATTCAAAATTCAAAGATGACGGACGCTATTGAAGTCGATCATTTAATAACGCTAGTCGAGCAGCGTCCCGTGCTATGGGACAAAACATCTGAAGAATATAGGAATAAAAATATCAAAACAACAGCATGGACAGAGGTGTGCGAAAATTTATTTCCTGGTTTTCAAGAATTAAATAATCAAGAAAAAACTAAATTTGGTAAGTAATATCCTATATTTTATTTAGTTGCCAACTTAGAGCTCCCACGTCACTGTTAAAGTAATTACAAAATTCATTTCTTATGTCGGTAGCTCTTGTTCTACCCTCTTGCGTTGACTGTTGTAGTTCAATAAACGAATCATCAATTATCATGTCTTCAAATGTTTGAGCTCCTTCACGGTTTAGAATGAAATTATGTAAAACACAGCTTGCTTTTATAATATTTGTGCAAAAATTTAAAGAAACATTTAATGGTCGATGAAATACCCTCCACTTGTTAGCCAGTATACCGAACGCACATTCTACATATCTTCTTGCTCGGCTCAAACGGTAATTAAAAACTCTTTGTTGAATCGTCAAATGTTTTCCTGGGTATGGGCGCATTATATTATTTGTCAATGGTAAGCCTTCGTCTGCAACAAAAACAAAAGGACAAGGTGTTTGGGAGCCTGGTAAAGGCTTTGGCGTTGGTAAAGGAAGTTGTCCTTTTAACAGTAATTCATTCAATTTTGAATTATTGTAAACAGTTGAGTCACATTCCTTGCCATATGCTCCAATATCAACATATATAAATCTGTATTTAGCATCTACCAAAGCCAACAACAATACAGAATGATAATTTTTGTAGTTATAAAAAAGAGATCCGCCATGTTTGGGACTCCAAATACGAATATGTTTCCCGTCAAGTGCGCCTATGCAATTAGGAAAGTTGGCACTGTTGTCAAAGTTTTCAGCAATTTCTGTTAGTCGCTCAGTAGTTATTTTCGGTATATTTTCGATCAAAAGATGCTTCCATATAGCGCCACAGACTATTTTTACAGTTTTAGCAATAGTAGACTTTCCACGATAGTTGTTTAAATGCATGTCTTTAAAGGTGTTTCCTGATGCCAAAAACCTGAAATAAAATAGGAGAATAAATAAATGAAATAATTAAAAGTGTATATGTGTGTGTGCGTGTGTGCGTGCATGCGTGCGTGCGTACGCGTGTGTATGTTTGTGTGTGTATGTGTATGTGTGTGTGCGTGTATGAGTGTGTGCGTGTGTATACGCAAGTATCACATCACAAAACCGGCTACGAAACATGGACTGATAATGTTCCTAACGTGACATCGTAAATACTATTTTTTCAGGTAATGCTGTGGTAAAGAAATGGACTGGTATTAAAGATAACTATGCCAAGTACGTAAAAAAACTTAAAGAAATAAATAAATCTGGAGCAGGCGCTTAAAAACTTAAGGAATATCATTTATATAAACAGCTCCTTTTTTTAAACAGAAATGATCAAAATGAAACCGATAGTAGCATAATGGATGAAGAAACAAACTATCAGAACACACAAAAGGAAAGTCCAAAAAGAAAATTTAAAAGTCCGTCAGGCGCCTTTCCAGCACGAAAAAAGAGAATTATCGATACATTTGAAGAAGAGACTATGTCAAAATTAGAAGAGCCCGAAAACAGACATTTATCTTTTTTGAAAGCGATATTGTCATCTTTGAATAAACTAAGTGATCATCAAACATTAATTTTTCAAAGTCGGGTCTTACAAGTTTTAACGGATCTACACGAACCATCACATCAATATTATCCACAGAGTAACTATCGATCTTCGTACCAGGGTAACTATGAAACACAAAGACCCCAAAGTTTATGGCGAAGTGCGTGCCAATGCGGTTACCAAACAACCGGTAGTTCGTCACAGTCTACCCAAGAAGCAACACCACCACCAGCTGCCACGCATGGCCGAAGCGAAGAGAGCGAATTTGATGATCATTCGAGGACATCACTTGAACCAGAGTCACCCCTAACACTTTACGACTTTTCTTAAAAAAGGAATCTAAAGGTGTAATCACGGTGTAATGTTCATTTAATAAAAAACTTGATTTTATTGTTTCCTTTATAAAAAATGATTAATTAATAATAATTAATGGGGACCAATACGGTGACTCCTTCAAAGCTCGTAGTGATAATCGGTATAACGAAACCAAAGGGTAAAATTAAAATAAAGCTTATTCTGTTAGCAACTTAATTTTCAAAAATTGTTGTTACTAGTGTCGTTGATTTGTGAAATTAAAAAAAATGTTACGAAAAAGTTGTTTCTTTTACCTTACAGTTAATCCCAGCATCTCGAGAGGTTCAAGAGGTGGTCTGCCTCTGCCATATTTTCCTGCTATATGTGGCGTTATCCGATCAAGTAACTCTTCGAAACTTGATATACTCATTCTAAAGAAATCAAAAAACTTGATGTGATCTATTTTTAAGGCATTGTACTTCTGTATAAAGTGGCTCCCGTTATTCATGATTAAAAGAAATGGGTGGATCCAGTATCTTCTCAGTTTCTGTCTTTTCTTTATCCATCTTCTTAAATACAGCAGGAGCAGGACGCGTCTAGTGCGGTCCATTTCTCGAAATTAACTGCGACAATTCACCCTGCATTGTATCGACGGCGTCGTGCCGTGTATCGTGGCACGTTACGATGTCGCGACGTAGTTTTTTACGATGCTTGTCGTAGATTCCCACGACGAGCATCGTTTCGACGTCGCATCGTGAAACGACGCCGCATCGTGGTACGACACGACGTCGTATCGTGTTTATGTGTCCCGGCCCTTAGTCGGCGCCTTTGATGCTTTGCGCTAACGCCGCCGCGCGCTTCCGCTCAGTCGAATACTAAGCTTGACCCGAATCGCGTGATGTTTTTCGAGGATATTTTTTTCGTGTTTGTGAGTGTTTGTTTCATTCTGTAAATGAGTAGTGTCGACTATGATGATAGATCATAGACCATTTACTGCGCAAAAGTATGGAATATTGTTGATGTTTATTAAAGAGCAAGGTGTTGTGTTTGTGAGTGCGTGTGATACCTACCTACCGCGGAGGAAACGCGATGTTGCATACCTACGTGACGTGACATGTTCTAGGGTACCTACCTAGGTACTTCATCCGAAGGAATAACAATTAAGGTAAGGCAAGAGTAGGGTTTTTATTGTTAATAAGTTAGGAACGTTTTAATAACTGGTAGGTAGGTACCGTGCGTGAAAAATCGTGGCAGTAGGTGTTCTACTTCAACAAACAACATTTTTAAACGTTGAACCACTACTAAGCATCTAAATACAAGAGAATGAAAACTCCTACCTAGATATCAACATCGTATCTCACACGCGTAACGTAGCCGCGCGTAAGTTTAGCGTCTGTGTGGCGCGTTGTTCGACTTACATTGCGGCACAGTAAAAATTGAAAATCTTAATTAAACATTTGCGACAAGAAAAACACCCACCATCGTTTTTAGTACAATAAAATAGGCGTTCCATTTTTTTTTTCGTTACGATGTCACTAACACCCTGTATTTATTTATTTACATTTCACGACTTTACAGTGCAGAGGCGCCAATGCGCCGTGAAACTTTAAATATAAACAATAATATAATTAAACATTATAAAAATGAGGTGTAAACAATATAAAAACATATTTAATTTTCACACATCATTCATCTTCTCGCAGAACCTCAGACACTCGCGACACACATACGTCCACTCACTCACAAACAGATCACACAAATTGAATTGAATTTTTGAATTTGAATTTTAAGTAATGAATTTGAATTTTCAATGATGAATTTGAATTTTAAATAATTGAATTTGAATTTTAGGCTCGCGTGGACCGTGTGCACGTGGAAGGTCTGTCGCGCACGAAGGATGACATCATACGGAACACTATTGACGACCTCTTCCACGCTACTGACTTTGAAGACGTTATCCTGCGCGCGCACAGGGTGATGTATTTAGTTACTTGTTGGGAGACTTATTGAAAAGTAGTTACAAAAATACAAAATACTTTGATAAACAGTTTATAATGATATGGGTAATTGGGGCCTCCTTTTAAGCGCTGCCTACTTAAAGGATTTGCTGGTGCTTGCTGGTATAAGCCTCAAATGAAAGATTATTGAAGAACAATTCGGACTTTTCGATCATCAAACTGTAAATCTGAAGATTAACTTCGGGCTTTTACACCACTTATCGCGAACATTAGTTCTCGAACTCAACTGGGCACTCTCAGGCCTCTAAAATTTTGTACCGGGTGAGTACCCTCAGCGCTCCCCATTTGTCCGGCCATGTAGTTAATGCCGTTCGCGGCAATTCTACAATAAGTCACGTTATAAAAGTACAGCAACGTATACAGGGTGTTAGTGATATCGTAACAAAGGGTGTTTTCGGTGCAGGTCCGCCGCGCGCTCGACTCTATGGGGTGCTTCCGTGACATCGGCGTGTACATCGACGTGTCCTCCGGGCCTGGTTCCACGCCCGAGGGGCTCGAGGTGACAACACTGACATTTTAACATCATTTATTTATTACCACGACGCCTGTACCCAATGCGTGACGATCCGCGCCCACCGCTCAGGGTGCATGCGACAAACATGTCCAGCCCAATCCCATTGGAGTCTGGCGGCTGTTCGTCCCACATCAGCGATTCCCATTTTTGAACGCAGTGTTGGGTGATGGCGTGACGACTTGGACGCTTGCCGGAGGGACTGGTCGGAGTACACAAAGGACCGCGAAAAATGGAAAAAGGAAGGGGAGGCCTTTACTCAGCAGTGGGATCTTGTAGGCTACATTAGATTAGATTTATTACATGGCAAACCAACAGCTTACAAAACAGACTTAAAAATAGCAACAAAAAGCCAATTACAGGTTTTCACCAATAAAATCAGCCGTAATGGCTGATACAAGAAAAATTCAATCTTACACTCGCTCAAATCGCTATGCACCCAGATTCCAATAATCTATATAAGTTAATAATAACATAAGTTTCCGACTATTGGGGTAGTAGGAGCATTCATCGCAAGATGAACTAAGTACCCACACCTCAACGAGCTTTCTGTTAGACCAACGTGCTAGGTGAGCCGTGTCACCGTCTGTAATGGTCGAGACAACTTAACTCATTGGTGCAAGTCCGGTGCCGGTTCTACCCGTTTTAGAAGCCAGCCGGGGAACCATTACCACAATGACTATTATAGAAAATCACGACGTCCACCACCACCTTATGATCATTTCGGCAAACATCCTGCTTTTTTGTAATTATTTTAGTGGAAAGATATGATGTTGTTGTCTTTTTTTTGTGTGGCGTCATTTTATAATAAACTTTTTCTATTCTATTCTAAAATGCAAGAAGTAAAAGTACCCAACGACCTTCGTGCTCCAGTGGTTGACAGTGGGTTCAAATCCCGGTGGGGACACAACAAAAAATACTTTGTGATAGTTTGATTAGGACATTACAGGCTGATCACCTGATTGTCCGAAAGTAAGATGATCCGGTTACTTACCTATGTAATTATGTAGTCGTTATACGAGTCATATCAGGGACCTTTGGCGGCTCAATAATATCCCTGACACCAGGGTTGATGAGGTTGGTGATCCACCTCACAACCCACACGATAGATGAAGAAGAATGACGACAGGACAGAGATATAGTAGATGATACATTAACATTTTTATTAACACCGCGTGCGCAGGTGACTTTCCAAGTGAAGGAGCTGTCGCGCATCGTGGGCGGCGTCAACACCACCGTCAGCGAGAACGAAGGAAACCTGGTGCTCGGTGAGCATTGACAATTAATTACGGGTTACAATAACGATTAATTAAGAATTACAATGATTAATTTATAATTCGAGATTTAGATTTGACTTTATTTGCCATTAAATGTTTTGAATTGAATTGATTAATAACTCAGAAAGGATTATAATGTTGAATAACTTAGGATTACAACGACAATTAATTCTCCCGTATCCAAGTTGTTTGTAAATGTTTGTTTCCTTGTAGTGGTTGCCTGGAAGAAATTCCTCTAGAGCAATAAGGCCGGCCAAATTGTACTGTATTCATGTGTTATGTCTGATTGTTGAAATTAAGTTCTGTGCATTGAAAAATAAATTAAGATTACAGTAACGATTAATCCAGGATAACTATTAACTCAGAATTACTGTGACGATTAATTAAGGATTAAAATTAAGATGATTGGGATGATAAATTCTGGATTACAATGATAAATAACTCAAAATTACAATGGCGATTGATTCACCCTGACCCTGGTTGTAGGTGTGAAGCTGCCCAACGTGCTGGGTCGCGGCGAGCGCGTCGCGGCCGAGTACAGCATGGGGCACCGCGCCTCCTCCAACTTCAGCATCACAGCCAACAAGCCGTACCCGCACCGGCCGCTGAACTCCGTGTACGTGTTGCAAGTTCAATAATCATTAAACGTCCCCACTGCTGGGGCACGGGCCTTCCCTATGGATGGATAGAGAGATCGGGCCTTAAACCATCGCACGGGCCCAGTGCGGATTGATGGTTATTAACGACTGCTAATGCAGCCGGGACCAACGGCTTAACGTGCCTTCCGAAGCACGGAGGAGCTTGAGATGAAAACTTTTTTTTGTGGTCACCAATCCTATAACCGGCCTTTGTGAAAGTTGCTTTACTTCAACAATCGCAGACCGAGCGCGTTAACCGCTGCGCCACCGAGCTCCTCATGCGAGCGTGATAGTCACCCATGTGAATGCGTGCAAAATATAATTACATTACTAACAATAGTTTCATAAGTCACTTTTTTACTAACATAATATGGATGTAATTTTTTTTTTGATCCGAAATAAACAATTTTATTTATTTATTATAATCATAAATAATATTTATATACACGGTGTTTGTGACATCGTAACGAACACTAAGGAGGATGATTCGGACCATGATTCTGAATCAAGTGGAATGTTTCATCGCAAAATTCAGTATATTTTTTAGTTTTTTTTATTATCTTCACTTCCATAATTTTGCGACGGAAAATTGGGTTGTGAGGTGGATTACCAACCCCATCAACCCTGGTGCCAGGGTTACTATTGAGCCGCCAAAGGCCCCTGACGTGACTCGTGGGGTTGGTACTCCACCTCACAACCCACACGATAGAAGAAGACTACTCCTACTTTCAACCTATGTTCTTTACTATAACACACGTTCTTTTTATGTCTGAAAGTATTCATGAATAAACCCTATTGACAGGATCACAGGGTCGGTCTACCAGCAGAACCACGAGTACCCGTGGTCGGGGTACCGGCTGCTGGACCGGGGGCTGCTGCTCGACTTGGCCTTCCACACCTCGCCCGCCGTGAGTACACCACTGTTACAAACATAAAATAAGACCCCGCCGGCGTGGTCGACGATTCCCCTCAATCAGCAAAACAATGATAAATTATTGGAAATGTTTCTAAACTGTAACAATATTTGCATGCTATTGTTGATAGCTGATAAGGAGGGACTTTTATGAGCATCCATCTATTAATGTACCCTTTTCAAAAGCTAATAAAGAGTATTTGTATTTCAGCGCTTATCGCTATCGACCCACTAGGGTCGATTAATTTCAAATATTTTTCCTCTCAGACGACGCCTTGAGCTGAGGTTTGCGCCCAACTGGGCACCCTCAGGCCTGTTGTCCTAAACGTTGTACCGGGTGAGAGCCTTCAGCGCTCTCCATTTGTCCGGCCAAGTAGTTAATGCCGTCAAAAAACTAAAATGTTAAAATACTATACAAGGTCTCAGTGGCGCCGTACCGAATATTGAGAGAAAGTAAAATAACTTTGGAAAGATTTTCTCATTCTCCTTATAAGTAATGTTTTGTAATGAATATATAGAATAGAATATGAATTATTTTAGAGTACACAGTAGGAGTGAACATAATAATTAAACATTCCGCCATTAAACATTCGTAATTATACATTGTTTTAAGTTTACGCGGTTATTATCATAATCAAGGAGTCTCATATCCCTGTTTTAAACGCGGTAAGAACCCGTCATTATGTGTTTTAATTCGTAATTATGCTGCCGCCGAAGGATGTTGTCGTGGTACCGAACAGAGCATAGTACCCCGCTAGCCACAAGTTGGTAGTGTGACTAGGGATCGACGATCCAACGGTGTTATGTTGTAAATAGTACGTATATATGCCTCGCGCTGTGCAAACTTCGTTACCGCGTTTCAGGCTTGCATTATTTAATGGTGGCGCCATCTGTTGCATAACGGCTTCCGTGGTCCAGTGGTTGAGCGTTGGACTCACGATCCGGAGGCCCCGGGTTCGAATCCCGGTGGGGACATATCACAAAAATCAATTTGTGATCCCTAGTTTGGTTAGGACATTACAGGCTGGTCACCTGATTGCCCGAAAGTAAGACGATCCGTGCTTCGGAAGGCACGTTAAGCCGTTGGTCCCGGTTACTATTTACTGATGTAAGTGAGTAATCGTTACCTGAGTCATGTCAGGGGCCTTTGGCGGCTCAATCATAATCCTGACATCAGGGTTGATGAGGCTGGTATTCCACCTCACAACCACACGATAAGAAGAAGAAGATCTGTTGCATCTGGGCGGAACCAGCTGGTCAACTAGTGGAGTCCGCTACAACTTGATGACGCGCACAGCGTGGAGGGTGCCTTTACAGAATAATAATAAATAGCATATAAATTGTTTATTAATATTGTTTTTTATTTGTTATGATGTATGTGACAGACCAAACACAACCTGCAGTGGGAGGGCGTGGTGCGGGAGACCTCTGTGCTCAACAAGACCACCAGCTTCAGAGTCCGAGAGAGCAGCGGTCAGTATTACCGCCGTCGGCGCCACACAATACAATACAAATACACTTTATTGGCACCAAAATAAAAAAGAAATAATCACAAAAAGACTCTTTAACTAAGTACGTGCTTCTATGCTGTTCTGGGAGCAAATAAAAAACATAGAACACGTTCAGCTGCTTGTCTTCACTGGCATGTCGTAAAAACCGACAGAGGGATTGCGTCCTCTAACATGATGGACTAATATTATGGGCGATAGGCTGATCCCTTATCACCATAAGGTTCATCATATCCATCTTAGGACTTCGTATCAACAGTGGCTGCAAGTTGTCTTTGATTACTTGTGGCTCTGCCCACCCCATTTGGGATTACGGGCGTGAGTTTATGTATATATGTATGTATGTATGTAACTAAGTACGTGGCAAATGGCGGCCATCGCTTAAAGCGTTTTCTTCCAGACAACCATAAGGTGAGGTAAAAATTGAAAGATTGCGGGTACGAACTATAAGTACAACTTACCACCTACCTTGTTTTAAGTTTACGCGGTTATTATCATAATTAAAACACATAATAACGGGTTCTTACCGCGTTTAAATGGGGATATGAGACTCCTGGGAGGTTATTATGTGTTTTAATTACCACCTACCTACTTAACTTACTTACTTATTAGTTGAAATAAATATATAACATACATACAATAAATGTAGAATACCATCATCGTCATCTATGTAAAACATTGAGTACTAATATTTCTTACACCGACAAGTCTACAGTTACATGTAGATTTAAACTTATCGTAAAGATGACACCAAATCAATGAATCATCTCTTTTAAGAATCATCTAACAGCATAGATTTATTCCACACTAGTATTGCATCTATTAAGCGAATTCTAACACAAGAATATTTTGAGACTCAATAAATTTACTCATGTTATAATATACTCATAAAATATGGTTAATTTAAATTGGATTAGTACTTACTAACCCACCTGCATTCGAACTGACTTAGGGTTTTGTTTTCCTTTTCCTTGTTAGCTATTATCTTTATGTATCATTCTAGCCACTTTTCTTATCTTATTTAAATTTCATTTATTGGCGGGAACTTGTTATTAGCATTGTCTCATGTATATTTAGTTCATTTAATGTATAATTAGTCTGTAAGTTCTCCAAATTATATATATAAAAAAAAATCTTAAGTATTGAGTGTTATTTATGTTTTTGTTGCGTGCACAATAAATAAAGTAATAAATCCCTCCAGGTCCACAGATGAAGTCGATCCTCCGCCACATAGTGACGGTGGAGCACCGCGACTCGTCCATCTTCCCGACGCGCGGCACGTGGCTGCAGTTCAGCTCGGAGGTGTGCGGCCTGGGCGGGGGGGTCGCCAACCTGCGCACCGAGCTGCAGGCGCAGGGGAACGTGGAGCCGCTGCCGGGGCTGGTGAGTGGCGGGGGTTTCTAATTAAAATTCAAAATAATTGAAATTTCAAGTCACTTAAATTTAAAATTCAAATTCACAATAACCAAAATGCAAAATGTCCCTATTTTTTTCTGTATTAAAAATTGTGATTTCTTTATTATAATTAAAAAATTCTTTTCGTTGGAGTCTAGAATATTATTTGCATTGAATTATGGATGAATGATGGATTATCTTTATGGGAAATTGGGAACTAATCCTTGCCTTGTCAATTATTCTGAAAGACATCCGACATTTCTCTCGCCGACTACGGTAGAGTCGACGTCCTTGGGATTGGCTTTTGATATCAAAACAATTATAAATACTTGTAATTTCACTTTTTAATGTTATGGGTCAAACAATACACAACGTAACCTAATAATACATAAAATAATACTAATAATAATTTAATGTAAACACAGTAACAACAATGACTAGTAATTTAAATGTATTCAAATTCAATTCAAAAAAATATCTTTATTCAGTAGGTAACATAGTTACACTTTGAATCGTCAATTTTACATAACGAACGTCTCATCCGCCTAAAACTACTGCAGCTTCTCACAACCTGTATAGCCGGTATGTATTATTCACCTCTGCCCACCCCTTCAGGGATACAGGCGTGATATTATGCTATGTTGTTAGTAATTGAATGTCTCCTGTATGGTAGGTGCTGCAAGTATCGGCGGCGATGGGCGTCCTCCACGACATGTTCGGCACAGACATCCCCGACCACTACTTCCTGGGCGGCCCGACCACGCTGCGCGGCTTCCAGCAGCGGGGAGTCGGCCCCCATAGTGACGGACAAGCCACCGGCGGGAAGGTAACACTTACACAACCCGAAATTCAAAACATAAAATTCAAATTCAAAACTTAAAATTCAAACTCAAAAATTCAAATTCAAAGCTTAAAATTCAAATTCAAACTCAAAAATTCAAATTCAAAGCTAAAAATTCAAATTCAAAATAAAAAAAAGGATGAGTAAATGAATGAATACCCGGGCGAATCAAAAAGGTATCTCGCTGGTATGCAAACCGTTTGACGTGTGCTGTCAACATAATTCTGTCGGGTTATTGGCCAATGTAAAATTTTTTGACGGTTGTTTTAGATTTGTGCTTAAAATTGACGTGTGTTCCATAAATTTTATGCTTGTCGATTACCCGTCCCTTTCCTTTTCGGCGGATAAGAAAAAGACGGGTATAACTTAAAATAAAATTAGGAGGTGTCTGCAAGAATCGGGGCCATAGTTTATATCATCATCATCACCAGCCCATTAACGTCCCCACTGCTGGGGCACGGGCCTTCCCTATGGATGGATAGGGAGATCGAGCCTTAAACCACCACGCGGGCCCAGTGCGGATTGGTGGTTATTAACGACTGCTAATGCAGCTGGGACCAACGGCTTAACGTGCCTTCCGAAGCACGGAGGAGCTCGAGATGAAAATTTTTTTTGTGGTCACCCATCCTATGACCGGCCTTTGCGAAAGTTGCTTAACTCCAACAATCGCAGACCGAGCGCGTTTACCGCTGCGCCACCGAGCTCCTCAAATGACTCTGGTATCCGACTACTGTGGTGTTTCCGTGTGCAGATGTACTGGGCGGGCGGGCTGCACGTGTACACGCCGCTGCCGTTCCACCCGGGCCGCGGCGGGCTCGGGGAGCTGTTCCGCACGCACGCCTTCCTGCTGGCGGGCTGCCTGGCGCCCCCCGGTGAGTTGTGTGTGCTGTTGTAAGTTGTATGAGTGTTCTGAAGTGGATGCACGGAAGATAATTACAAGTCACAAATTACCACTTATATAGGTCCCGGCAAACTTCTTGAGCATCGACCTTGACTGCGCACAACCGAATTTTAGATCTCTTTGGTGGTGCGGTACGGGGCGCGGGGGCGGGTGAGTCCCGCATCGACCGGCTATTGGTAGATCAGTCGATACTTCCCCCGCGCACTCTGTCTTCGTCCCTGTGACTCCCGAATACACTTGCGTGCAGTGAAACTGTCACGTTTTTGTTATTGCTCTTTTGTTAGTTTTTTTTTTTATTGCTCATTTGTTTAAGTTTAAGAATTAGTTACTAGCACGAGGTCTATGTCTACAGATCCAAAACCTAGCACTAGCTCTGGTATTGCTGGTTTCAACCTCATGGAAGGAATATCATACTTACCTGACGATTAGTTTTTTATTAAATATAAGTTTTAATAAACTATATAATAATATAAGTTTAGTTTTATTTCCATGGTTTAATAATATAATAATTGTTTTTTTTTATGAACTTAAGAAATTAATGAAAAGTTCATTTTTTTTGCACGGAAGTGTACGTGCGCGAACTTTCCCCCACTGCAACACTCGATGCTCAAGAAGTTTGCCGAGAGTTATAACTGTTTATTACGCACGGACACAGTACACGTTATATAACACAATTTAACCGTTACAAAATATCCCAAGGGTGGGATAATGGGCGACACGAGGTACGCAGGCGCGTGAAAGGAAACGACTGGCGATGCAAGGGCGCGACGCGGTGCGCGTCTTGCCTAAGTCAGCACATTTATGTTGCTACACTATCATGTTTACCTACGTGTGTTCGAACGCCTGCATCGGACTTTCACTAATTAGTTATTATTCATTACATAACATAAGCTCGCTACTATAACCAGACTAGCCAGAGTTACATCTATCGCAAGATGAACTAAGTACCCACACCTCACCGAGCTTTCTGTTAGACCAACGTGATAGGTGAGCCGTATCGCCGTCTATAATGGTCGAGGCAACTGTGTTAGTGAAAACTGTATTAAGTTAAATGAATTGCTCAATGGTGCAATACCGGTACAGGGGTATAGAATAAGGAGTGTCTGTGTGAAATGAGGTGTTTTGCATGAAGTGGTGGTCCCCCAGAGGAGGCCGCGTCCCCCCTGGAGGCGCTGTCGGCGGTGCGGCTGTCGTGCGGCGCGGGCGTGGCGCTGCGCCTGGGCCGCGTGGCGCGCCTGGAGCTGAACTACGCCGTGCCGCTGCGCGCGCGCGCCGGGGACGTGCCCGCGCCCGGCCTGCAGTTTGGCGTCGGCGCACACTTCCTGTAGGCGGGCGGCGCAGGTATTCCCGGAAATCATCTTTTTTTCTGCCTTCAGCCTTCTCCCGGAAATTACCGTATATCCCGGAAATCATATTTTTCCCGTAAATAATTCCCGGAATTCACTTTAATGTAATCCGATGCCCGGATTTCACCCTATTCCCGGAAATCGCTATTTCCGTTTTCCCGAAAAATAATCCTCCCGTAATTTTCAAGTAATAAATTAATAATCCTATTCCCGGAAATCACATTTTCGGAATTCACCATTTTCCCCGATATGTTCCAATTCCCGGAAATGTCTCTCTTCCCGGAAATCACTACTTCACGTAATGACACTATTCCCGGATTTCACCCTATTCCCGGAATTCACCCTATTCCCGAAAATAACCATATTTCCGGAATTAACTATACCCGGAAATGGCCTAATTCCACTGAAATAATACTATTCCCAGTAATCTCCCTCTTCCCGGAAGTCACTATTTCAGGTAAGAATCCTATTCCCGGCATTCTCCTTTTTCCCGGAAATAATCCTCCCTGAATTTTCAGGTAATAATCCGATGTCTGGAAATCACGCTATTCCCGGAAATCTCCCTATTCCTGGAAATCACTATTTCCGGTAATCGCCTTATTTCCGGAATTCAACCTATTCCCGGAAATCACGCTATTCCCGGTAATCACCTTATTCGCTCTGAGGGGATGAAAAAGGGATAAAAGTTGCCGAGAAATTACTATATAATTTGTTTGTTTTCAGTCGCCGCTACATGACAAGCACGCACGCGCGGGACACCACTACTGACTGTGAAATTATATTTTATCAATACTAGACGTATAAATTATACAGTTACTGCCAACATTAAGGCTGCGCTTCCATTGACGCGGAGCTGTGCGGATATGAGCAGGAATCGACCAATCACCGTTGACAGAGCGTCTTCGTTTTTCGCTCTCTCGCACGCTGTGATTGGTCAAATCCGCCCATCTCCGCGTCAGTGGAAACCCGACCTAAGACACGTTTATATAAGGCGCGTGCACACTGCGACCGACCTGACCTTCTAGTCAAAACTTTTCACTCATACATATTTAAACTCGTCAATTTCCCGCCGGTGTAAGCAAATCTATGGAATTCCACTTGCTTCCTGACACATTTCTCTTGCTTCCTCCACATTCATTTTACGGGTATTTAAGACTAAAGTGAAACCCAGACGGGGTGAGGTCGGCGCTTCATACGAATTTGGTGCGGGGGGGAAGTTACCGTTCTGTACGTAGTATTATTCTTTATTTTATGGTAATAGGTCGCTCGCGTGTTGCACAACGCCAAAGGATCAAAATTATAAGTGTCGTCGACAATTTTGGGGTGGAAATTACAAATGTAAAGTATCAAGAATACGCGGTCCCCACAACATAACAATATGAATGCAAATTCTACGTTTAACATCGTTAATGTTATGTATTTAACAACTTTAGTTGTATTTTAGTTGTTGGAGTAAAATATATAAAGCAGATGTTTAGTTTTATGATTGTGTTTTATTAAAAGTCACATAGTGAACGAGTGTCATCTACACCGGTTCCCAGGTGGCATAGCCGGGCTGCATTGTGTGACGGATGCGGCAGAAATATGTTTAGTGGAGCTTCAGCTGGATATACGATCCACACAGGATATTTTATTTTTGTCTGCCATACGCAATAGTAATAATTAAAAAAGAAAGTATTATCTTGAGGGGGATGATTCGGACCATAATCCCGAGTTGATATCATGTGGAATTTTCCGTCGCAAAAGTATGGAACTTAAAATAATAAAAAAAAACATTTTCGAATGACATAAAATAGTTTATATACTTATTCCTTTATTTCTAGGTGATTCAGTGCTTCGGAAGGTACGTTAATCTGATGGTCCAGGCTACTGGTCCAAACACCTCTATCAACCCGCAGTGGAGCAGCGTGGTGGAGTATGCTCCATACTTCCGGTTGATTGAGGGGAGGCCTGTGCCCAGCAGTGGGACGTATGTAGGCTGTATTATTTTATGTGAAATCAGTGAAAAACCATTTCGATGCGAAAAATTATTTATTGTCTAACACTTTTAACTATATACAAAATAGTATTTACAATTTGTACTAATGTTTAAGAAACAATGTTTAAGATGTAGAAGTAATTATTCTAACGATTTTAAGTTTTGCTACCTTCGCATAGGTAGGTACAGTTATGAGCAATATAATGTACCCACTTTAGGACTCTGTCGCACTAACATATTTGACATTTAGTGAGACTTACAGTTCAATTTGTCAAAAAAGTTAATGTGACATGGTACCAAAGTGTATACATATGAATGCTCGTGACCGTACCACGCAACTTGTACGTGAAATAAAATTGGTTAATATCATACATAATAGGCTATGTGACAACCTAAACGCCTACTTGGCCGGACAAATGGGGAGCGCTGAGGGCTCTTACGCGCTACTACGTTTAAGGCAATAGGTCTGAGGGTGCCCAGTTCGACGTGAACCTCGGCTCAGGGCATCGTCGAGAGGATTAGTATTTGAAAGAATAAATCGACCCTAGTGGGCCGATAGCGATAAGCGTCTACTTCAACACGATCTTCTTCTATCGTGTGGGTTGTGAGGTGAGTTACCAACCTCATCAACCCTGGTGACAGGATTACTATTGAGCCGCCAAAGGCCACGTACGGTTCGAGCACTAACATGTATACAACTTGGTACCATGCCACACTAACTCCTTTGACAAATTGAACTGTAAGTCTCACTAAATGTCAAATATGTCAACACGATAATTTTCTATTGAATTTTTATGGAAACACTGTCCTAGTGACGTCACCAATAGCAGTTAATCGTCGTACTGTGGTCGTCCTCATATAGTTGTAATGTATATAATTGGAAAATAAGTGAAAGAAAAATTGAATGTATGTGTATTTTCATCATCTTAGTCTGGCTTCTATTTCTAGATTAGCATTTTATAAATTGGCTAACTGGTTTACTTATCGGGAAGTTTAAACAGAATTGGCTCACTTATCGCGTCGCGCATATGATTCTGATATCTTCTTCAACAAAACCTCGATGTCTTTAATTACTTTCAATCCAAAAAAGACCTGGGACTTACATTGATCAAATTGGAGATGTCCTTAGAAAAGGTTCAGTACGATCTACTCTGAACCGGCGTGCGTGTATGAAGCGATTGATGAATGTGGAGGAAGCAAGAGAAGTGTGTCAGGATCGAAGTAAATGGAATTCTATAGTCTCTGATTACCGCGGTGAGAAATAGGCGTGATTTATGTATGTATGTATGTAATTTCAATCCAAGTAAAAATTGAAACCATGAGATAAATATTGACACCATTCTACGGCATCAGACGCGTCCTCATTCTATGGTGTTGGGTCAGGCCAGGTGAGGTCAGGTCTAGAAGTCGTTCTTGTACAGGTTCCCGTAGTGTAGTTTTGACTGCAGCATGTCATCTTCGTTGAGATCGATGTGCAGCGGCGGGATCAGCGCACCAGCCACGTACCTGGACAACGTACGCACACTTGTCAGGTTTGTGAAGAAAATATATAATGAAGAAAGCCCCGCGAAGAATTTTCTATGAAGAAAGACCCATGAAGAATGTTTTATGAAGAAAGTCTTGTGAGGAATGTCTTGACTGATTAAGGAGGGTTGGTGAAGAATGTTTTATGAAGAAAGCCTGGTGAAGAAAGTGATGAAGAAACTCTTGTGAAGAAAGCTGTATGAAGAAGTTGGTATGAATATGCTCCGCACCGTCCCTCGGCGTTGAGGAAGTTGAAGGTTGAGCAGGCGTGCTCCACCGGCAGCAGCTCCACGTTGAGGCCGGCGGTGCGAGACGCGCGGAACACGGCGTCCAGGGCCGGCCGCTCCTTGGTCTCCAGCCCTATGACCTGCGGGCCCAGAGCACTGTACAAACAAGCGGCAAAGAAAGAGGGTAGACAGATATGTCTGCCCGTAGAAAAATATGGATCTACCTACTCCACTCCAATCTCATCAGTCATCTCGTGATCATGGCACTTGCAACAGTGTCGAAATATCGGGAGTCTCATATCCCTATTTCAAACGCGGTAAGAATCCGTTAATATGTGTTTTAATTATAAGTTTAAAGGTAAAAAACCACGAAAAAAGAACATTATTACTCCTTGTATCTGTGGTGTACTCACGAGGAGGTCTATCTTGGGCTCGAGCACCTTGAACAACCGCAGCGAGTCCGCCGTCACGTCCTCCGCGCCCCGCACCTGCCACGACAGCATCGTCCTACATACAGAAACAAATGGTTTAATTATGACAATCGCAGGACCGATCGTCGTGGAGATCCTTGGGGAGGCCTATGCCCAGCAGTGGGCGTCGAACGGCTGATGATGATGATGACAACCGCCTTCGTGGTCCAAATGCCGCCGATATTTTTTTTTTATATTTTTAAATGAAACGTTACTCTATTTTAAGACAGTAGTTAAACAAAAACTTTACAAAAAAGGTTATTATAAAGTTAGTGATTATTTAGAAGATATGAGTGCATGGGATTAACTGTCTGAGAACTGATATAAGGCAGCTAAATTACTCAATTGTATACCAATATTTTATGTTTATTTTTATTTTTTTTAACGTCTAGGGCCCTGTGCCGAGGTTTTTCTTGCAGCTTCTTTTCCCCGGCTATACAGGTTGTGAGAAGCTGCAGTAGTTTTAGGCGGATGACACGTTCGTTACGTAAAATTGACGATTCAAAGTGTAACTATGTTACCTACTGAATAAAGATATTATTGAATTTGATATAAAAAGCTAATTTAGATATTTTTACTTTTCATACAAAATGAAAAATATCTTAAAGTTTGCCTTTACTTAGTTTACTAAGCTTGTTAACCGCACATTCGTAGGACACCTTACCCTAGTGATGAACACAGATTATATTAAATTTTATTTATTATAAACTGCATTTGGCAACAACAATTAGTTTTATCATCTTTAAGTTTATTTATCCGACCTTTAGAGGTTAAATAAATACACCATTATCATTAAAATACACCATCCACCTGATTCGAAAGCTAGAAATAGAGAAATAAAGCTAATTAAGACACAAAGTGGTTTCAAAATGAGCGTAACTTGTTTTCCCACTCACCTCGGAAATATTGCTACGGGTCCTAATACTGTGATGCCATTGTTAAGTCTGAAGCCATACTGAAACCGAAAGGACCGAAATATTAAAAAATAGCATAAAATCATCACGCCTGTGCCCCGAAGGGGAAGGCAGAATTCAAAAATATCTTCATTCAGTAGGTAACATGACTATGTTACCTACTCTAAAAATGACATGGCAAAGTAGTCACTATGACCGTAATTTTTATATATTGGATGTCTCATCCACCTAAAACTATTATAAAAATAGCAGGCGAGCCTATTGCCATTAACCAGACACAAATCCTGGTAACCATGTGATATCAATTATCTACGATCCAAACATCATCATCATCAGCCGTATGACGCCCACTGCTGGGCATAGGCCTCCCCCAAGGATCTCCACGACGATCGGTCCTGCGCTGCCCGCATCCAGCGGCTTCCCGCGACCTTCACCAGATCGTCGCTCCACCTTATGATCCAAACATGAATTAATAAAAACTCAAGTAAAATGAAATTAAATATTAAAATATAATATTTAAAACTTGACATTATTTAAACAACTTAGCACAGAATCACGCCTGTATCCCTTAAGGAGTAGGCAGAAGTGTATAGTACAGTCATGAGCAATATCATGTACCCACTTTAGGACTCTGTCGCACTAACATTTTTGACATTTAGTGAGACTTATAGTTCGATTTGACAAAAAAGTTAATGTGAAATGGTACCAAGTGTATACATATTAATGTTTGTGACCGTACACCCACTCGTCAGCTATGTTTGTTTGTTTAATAATAATTTAACGTTAAACAACTTACAGTGGCATACGAGTCTATCATCAGCCCCAGATCCTGCTCCTGGTTGATGACGCGCACCGTCATCTTGCCTTCTCCCTCGTACGCTGCTTTCGTGCGCACCTGGCTGCAACCGATACAGGTAATTTTTTTTTTTTTAATAATTATGTATATTAAAAACTATTATTTATTATAAGAAACATTTAAATATTCATGAGTAAGACCTACGAGGGTCTCTGTTTGTACTTTCTTCTACTTTTAAGACCTCTGTAATAACATCACGAGTGCAATAAATATCTTATTCTATCATGTTGATTTAATAAAGCTCAGTGAAGTGTGGGTACTCTGTTCATCTTGTGATACATGTCTCTCTGGCTACCCCAATTGGGAGTACAGTCATGATCTTATGTTATTATGAAACATCACAATCCAATTAAAGGCTTATTGCTTACTAGTAATTTCTTCCAAAAAAATTGGGCAAAGGATTATTGTTCTTTTCTATCGCTGATTTATTTATTTGGTTCATTGAAACACCGTATGTCGCTAAAATTGGAAATGTTGAACCTTTGATGCATAAAGTAAGAAAATAAGAAACTAACCTCAAAATCGGTGGACTCCTAGCGGTTCTGCACACTCGATTCACTATATTAGGAAACATTTTACACTAGTTTTCTTTACGAGAATGTAGAATCTGCAACTATTTCGTTGTTAAATACGTAAATAATTTTTTTTTTTTTGGTTTGGTTTTCCCCGAAGGGTAAGGCAAAGGGAACTATGCCCATACAGCCATGTCTGACGTATTTTTTTTTCTTGATGATTAATGAAATGATGAAAGGTGATGATGATGAAACCTAAGCCCCCACCCTCGGAGTAGACTCCTACTCCGAACCCCAAACGAATTAACTCAAAAGTCCGCATAAACTTTTGAGTTATGAAGCGGCTTCCTGACACGAAGCGAAAATAGGCAGATACACTTTGTTTATTGAATACTCCAATATAATAACACTCGCGAATGTCTTCCGACTAACTTAATGCGATCATTAACCACAAAACACCACTTCGTATTAATTATTTAGATTATTCAATGAAGAAAGCAACTGTCCCGTTCCCGCCTCCCGCCAAAAAGCCATACGTAAATAATTTTTTTTTTTTTTTTTTGTTTTGGTTTTCCCCGAAGGGTAAGGCAAAGGGAACTATGCCCATACAGCCATGTCTGACGTATTTTTTTTCTTGATGATTAATGAAATGATGAAAGGTGATGATGATGAAACCTAAGCCCCCACCCTCGGAGTAGACTCCTACTCCGAACCCCAAACGAATTAACTCAAAAGTCCGCATAAACTTTTGAGTTATGAAGCGGCTTCCCAGCACGAAGCGAAAATAGGCAGATACACTTTGTTTATTGAATACTCCAATATAATAACACTCGCGAATGTCTTCCGACTAACTTAATGCGATCATTAACCACAAAACACCACTTCGTATTAATTATTTAGATTACTCAATGAAGAAAGCAACTGTCCCGTTCCCGTTTCCCGCCGAAAAGCCCATACGTAAATAAATACGAATTTATTTCTGAAATATGTCAGTTTTTTTTTTTTTTTGGTTTGGTTTTCCCCGAAGGGTAAGGCAAAGGGAACTATGCCCATACAGCCATGTCTGACGTATTTTTTTTCTTGATGATTAATGAAATGATGAAAGGTGATGATGATGAAACCTAAGCCCCCACCCTCGGAGTAGACTCCTACTCCGAACCCCAAACGAATTAACTCAAAAGTCCGCATAAACTTTTGAGTTATGAAGCGGCTTCCTGACACGAAGCGAAAATAGGCAGATACACTTTGTTTATTGAATACTCCAATATAATAACACTCGCGAATGTCTTCCGACTAACTTAATGCGATCATTAACCACAAAACACCACTTCGTATTAATTATTTAGATTATTCAATGAAGAAAGCAACTGTCCCGTTCCCGCCTCCCGCCAAAAAGCCCTCTGAAATATGTCAGTGTAGTGTATTATTTTTGTTCGCTGTGGAACCATGAAACTCAAAACTAAGCTCATTCAGCTCAACAAACAAAGTATCTTCGTCTTACATTATAGTAGCGGTTATAATAAGAAAGAGATAACACAATCAGCTGATAGTGACAGTTCAGGGTGAAAAGCTGGCGAGATTTTACAGTACCTCAACTTTGACAAATACATTATCGTTCAGAAAGGACAAAAACTTCGGTTTACGCAAAACATACTTTCTTTAATTATTTTTTTTCTAATCTAAAATACTCTTTCTTTTTATTGTTCATTAAATATGACAATTTGTAAAATCTTTGTTGTACATATCGTGCGTGACTTTTTATTGCGCTTTACTGTTATTTTTGTTATAGTCAATAAACTCATTAAAAAATATTATTTACTTGAACTTACTAATATGAAACGGAACGTAACTGCTGTCAGTGTCAATCAAATTACGTCATTGCAGCATTGCAGATGCGCGGAATTTTAAAACATTCGCCGCAATTGATTTTCGTCCAAATCGGTTTTTAAAATGTAAAACCTTACGAGCCGCTTCCATCCGTTCTCCGGCTTCCACTAGTTTTAGTTTAGAAGTTCTACTTTAACCGCCTTCATAACTTCCGTCTTTATATTTTTTGCAAGTTGCTATTTAGATAGATACAATCTTTAAATTCTGTTTTAGGACATATTTAGGCGTTTAAATTCGCAATGGAGAGCGTTTCAGTGTCCACAGAGCTTCTTTATAGCCACAGAGGGCATTCAGATAGGTTTAAAAGTGATTATAACGTAGATTTTTGGCGGGAAGTGCGTCGGAGATGGCTGGTGTTTGGCGTACTTCTGTCTGTGACGGCGGCTGTGCTGGCACCGGCCGCGGGCGCCCCTGGAGGCAACTACTGCATGCTCACTCGTAGATCATTCTAGAAACGCATTGCACCATCGCCCATGTAATTAAACATAATACTTTTTTAATATTAAAACCTTTGCTTGTTGCAAGAAAAAAGAACCTAGGAATAAATACAGAATATAACAGGTCAAAGGGTTTAAACTCCTACAGCCTTGTCATGGATTCTGCTTGTTAGAAAAGAAAATTTGAAAGTTACATTTCTAAATACCTACTATTACAGCAGTGGCATGTTGTTGTGTATATGTGAAATAAATAAATAAATAAATAAATAAATAATAAATAAATGTTTTGCGCAGGCTATTACCTAATTGAATAATATTTTTTATCCTTATTCCAATTTTGTAGATATTTTAAACTTAATAATATGCAATTTTTAATAATATTATTGTTTTCTTGCAACCGGCTCTGAATTAACGATGGATAATTTAAATTCGGCCACTTAAACACAAAAAAAATCTGGAAAAAATATTTAGAAACATTTTATATTTTTAAGCTTTTCTGACTTTGGCTATATAGTTATTGAGCCAGATACATACAGTTCACATTTTTCTACACTGTATGATAGCACGGTCATGTCATAAGAAAGATTTTGCATGAGTTTAAATTGCACTATATGCATTCATGCAACAATGGTTTAAATAAAATAGATGCATTATTTTACACTAGTGTATCAATAGATAGTGTCCCAATGCTCGGGAACTATGTTTAGATCATCCCTTAAACTAATGTAGTACTTATGTAGATAAGTATGTAGACTTTGGATACTACTAATTAACATAAATAAAAGGACTTTACATAGTATAAGCTACAACACGAGTCATTAGTTATTGCATTATGTAAATCATGGTGAATAATGGGCTTAGGGGCAGCCACAGAGACTAGAACGGACAACTCATTGAACATATAGTGTCAAATAATCATAATAATTTACATAAACATAAAGGGTTTTGTATGTAGAGCACTCAACCATGCTTAGGGATGTCCAACTGGTTGGCACAGGCCTCCCCTCAATCTATCGGCGGGTCATTATAATATGTTGTCAGAAATGTGGTAGATCTTGAAAAAAAAGAAAGTCTCGCACAAACATGTCACCATTTAAACTGCAGTTTTTTTGAATAGGAAATTGGCGGCAATCTCACTTTTGTAAGTGACGATGTGGCCAAAGATAGAACATTCTTACTGGGATACCATTGTTAGGGTTCGTAATGTTTATTTTATTATTTAATTATTATTAGATTATATAACTTAATGACAGACGGAATAAAGTCGTGAATCTGTGTCACGACTTTATTATTTTTAATTTGGAACTGGCATATTATTTCTTTTGTTTTTATTTTGATTTCTTCTTTTTCGAACGGGAACGTTTTCCCGCCTTTTTAAAAGGGCGGTGGCGGGAATTTTGTTCGGTTGCGGTAATCTGTTATGAAGAGTTGGAGAGTTAACATTGTTTATGAAAATATAACTTTATTCAAGAGAATTGTTGAATTGTTTGATTACGACGAGCACCTCCCCACCTGAGAGCAGTAGTATTATCACACCTTAATAATAATAATAATAATTTTATCCATGTTTACCAACATTGGTCGAGCAGGCGCCATAGTCCCCCATAGCTCCAGTATCCCGGTCCACTAACCCCCAATCCAATAGCCCAGTTCCCTTTGTTCCCATAATCTGCTATAGTTTTAACCGGGGATTGTCTTTGGGTGCACTCCCATAGTGCATACAGGAATAATCGCCGGTTGGTGTCACACCACATTTAGATTAAACTGTCTTAAGGGGCCTCTACGTGTTGGCTTCGGCCCCACGCACGCCTTCCAAAACTCCGGGACTCCGTAGGCCCGAGATATGGAAACGACATACTTACAAATAATAAATAGTTTATTGTCAACAGTTACAGTAACAATGTTTAGTACATTGAGCTTATTATAATGTTTCCCAGGCGTCCTCCACTCGGAGTACCTTCGCTACGTGCCGCTGACTTACATCTACTACTGCTCGGGGCGGCACTGCCGGCGGGCCGGCGGGGCGTGTGGCGGGGGCGGGGGCGGAGCGCGGCTGCTGCTGCTGTGTGTCCTCCACGCGCATGTCATAGCGCCCGCGTTGACCGTGCTGGCTGCCCGCGCCGCCGGCGGCGGTGCTGACCACACGCTCGTCAGGGGGTGAGATTTAAAAAAACTTATTTTTTTTATCATGCAGTGCACGATTTCGGGCTGATGATGATAAATGATAGATATATAGATAAAATCTTTGTTTAGGTTTAAGACTTTACATAACTTCTTTTCAATTTTGAACATATTTGAAATACCTAAACCTTAAATCTAAAACGGGTACTTTTTCGGCTGATGTCGTATCGACCAACATGGGAAGCAAATTGATCTCCCTAGCATTATCTCGTTTTCCACAGGGTCCGCTTACCTAACCTGAAAATTTGACAGGTCCGGTTTTTTACAAAAGCGACTGCCTGTCTGACTTTCCAACCCGCGAAGGGAAAACCAGCCCAATACAGGTTAGGTCACATACTTCCGAAAAATGCATTACTCGGGAATGTGGGTTTCCTCACGATGTTTTCCTTCACCGCTGAGCAAGTGATAATCATTTATAATCCAAACATGAATTCGAAAACAGATTCGACAATCATTGGTTTAGGCCGATGCTGGATTCGAACCTGCGACCTTAAAGTGAGAGGCAAGCGTTCTATCGACTGGGCGACCACGGCTTGTCGGATTGGCGTGATACGATGCCGATTTTCAGCTAGATCCTTGATAACAGGAATTCCCGAAGAAACAAAGAAACGATGTTGTCAGCACGGTGTTGGTATTAATAGAGGGAGAGAATATATTCACATGAATACACCAGGTGGCGCTCGGGCGCCTTCGGAATATAAACTAGCGACATCTATTGTACAGTAGGTTCTAGATACGTTGGTACCCCTTCGAATTCCCATACTAACTAGCGCCATCTATCACAGAGTGGCAGGTTACCATTAGGAAGGTTCCCTCCATTCAATGATAGATGGCGCTGCTCGTAATTCCGCTACTCGCGGCTAGGTGGCGCTACATGTCACAGAGCAGGGGAAAAAATGAAGATTAATCAAATAATTATATGTCTATAATTATTAATTATGCTGTTTTGTAACAATCCTTAAAGAATAATACGACAAACTTAATGCTCGTCTGGTAACCGCAGCGCGGTGCTGTGCATGTCGGGTGGGTGCGGCTGGGTGTCGCTGGCGCTGCGGCCCGCGCCGCCCGCGCCCGCGCTGTGTGCGGCGCTGTACCTCGCCAGCCTGCTCGCTGGGCCAGCCACCACGCTGCTCATCGTACGTAACATAACATACGCTCACTGAGTCAGAGGCAGCGGCGTAGCGTGGGTTTTTGCCGCCCTTTCATTTCATCATCAGCCCATTAACGTCCCCACTGCTGGGGCACGGGCCTTCCCTATGGATGGGGAAATCGGGCCTTAAACCACCACGCGGGCCCAGTGTGGATTGGTGGTTATTAACAACTGCTAATGCAGCCGGGACCAACGGCTTAACGTGCCTTCCGAAGCACGGAGGAGCTTGAGATGAATTTTTTTTGTGGTCACCCATCCTATGACCGGCCTTTACGAAAGTTGTTTAACTTCAACAATCGCAGACCAAGCGCGTTAACCGCTGCGCCATCGAGCTCCTCCCTTTTATTTAGATATTTCAATTTAATGTATACTATACATTACATACATTAATTCTAGAGAAGTTTTCGGCTAGAACAGTCATAACTATTTTGTATTATATAGGTTATGTATATTTTTCAATCTTTCTTAAAGATTTTCTTAATCTTTTTTTCCGTAAGAACCTTGTATTTACAGATTATTAGTAAACTACAAAAAATCAACCAAATCGGTCAAGCCGCTTTTATGTTATGTCGCGACAACGGAAAACGGGTTTCATTTTTACATATATTATAGATTGTGAAATTTTGCCGCCCCCAATACGCTACGCCGCTGGTCAGAGGTACATCCATCGCAAGATGAACTAAGCACCACACCTCACCGAGCTTTCTGTTACACCAACGTCTATAGTCCTCCTTATCGTATCCGACAACGGCGACCTCAGTCTCTTCTCTCGTGCGCTCGAATGTGACTGGCAAAGCCAAACTTTGTTTTGAACACCCGGTCACATTGGAAGCAGAATAGCTGTCAATCCGAGTTGAGAGTGTAGCTATATATGGGTTTGCGACGATCCTTGCGTGTTTGGCGTTTTTCGTCGAGCTCTGTCAGACGATTTTACTCGAAGTTGGCCACCCTTGTTTTGCCACAGTGACGTCACTCAGGTCTTAAAACAGCAGGGTCCTCCCAGCGTTCAGTGAATATGTGGTGAGGTAAACCTAGCTCAGCCGCTGGTGGGGAGCGGAGAGTTACTGTTCCATATTACCCCTTATTATAATTAAAACACATAATAACGGGTTCTTACCGCGTTTAAATGGGGATATGAGACTCCCGATATTTCGACACTGTTGCAAGTGCCATGATCACAGGATGACTGATGAGATTGGAGTGGAGTAGGTAGATCCATAATTTTCTACGGGCAGACATATCTGTCTACCCTCTTTCTTTGCCGCTTGTTTATGTTTTTGATATCGGAATGTTCGGAACCATCTGAACTCGCACCAAACTCACTACGAAATATCGGGAGTCTCATATCCCCATTTAAACGCGGTAAGAACCCGATATTATGTGTTTTAATTATGATAATAACCGCGTAAACTTAAGACAATGTATTACCCCTTATTCTCTGCCCACAGTGCGGTCGCGCCACCATCCCACCTCTAGGCGGCATCCTCTCCACCGTGCTGATCTCCACCACGCCGTTCCTGCTGGGCTCCCTGCGCCAACAGGAGCCCAACAACAACACGACAACAACAAAGCTCTCTGCTCTGTTGTTGTTGTACATGGACTGTTGTGAGCGGCTGCGCGAGGCTGAGGGCAGCATGTACGTTGGTGACGTGCTGGTCACGTTGGCTTTGGGTGAGGGTCACTTTTACAATAGTACTACATACAGAAGGACGTAATATACGATCCCGACGACCGGATTACTCTAACAATAGAGGCGGCCAATCAGCTCGCGACACCAAACATTTCAGACCCCCGATACCGACCCCGCCGGCGTGGTCGATGATTTCCCTCATTCAGCGCTTATCGCTATTGACCCACTAGGGTCGATTAATAGATATTTTTGTTAACAAAACATCATATCAGAATGTGATTTTTCAAAGGCGCTAACGTGTTTTTCACTTCTGCTTTCTATCGTATGAGTTGTGAGGTGGATAATCTCATCAACCCTGGTGTCAGGGTTACTATAGAGCCGCCAAAGGCACCTGACATGGCTCATGTAACGACTACTTACTTACATTAGTAAGTAGTAACCGGGACCAACGGCTTAACGTGCCGAAGCACAGATCATCTTACTTTCGGACTATCAGGTGATCAGGGTGTAATGTAACCAAACTAGGGATCACAAAGGGATATTTGTGATATTTCCCCACCGGGATTAGAACTGGGGAACTCCTAACGCTCAACAAGTGGACCACGGAGGTCGTTTGCTCTATAACTCGTCGATATTTTTATTTTATTCTACTTTAATTTCATATTTCTATTTTTTATTTTTTATTGCAGCTCCTAGTTAGGTATTTCATTTTGTTTAGGTACTTATATTGTATTTTGTTTTGTTTTATTTTTTAGGTTTGCTTATGTTTTGTTTTTGGTTTTGTTTTATGTTTTTTATTTTGTTTACATAATTATTATGTGGTATTCTCATCTCCGTTAACTGTCTTTTCTCTATCTGTGGTAGCTTGTAATTAGCCTTTATTTATTATTAAGGTTTTGATTGTGTAAATAATGCTGTAAGCTCCCCGAATAAAATAAAAATAAATAAATAAAATATTTTATTCATATTTGTCAGTTAAGGTTAAATAGAGACTGCTTTGTTAATTTAATTATTAATTTGTAGATGCTATTTACACTGTAATTGTCATATACATATATAAGTCTTAATTTTAGTAATTGTCTTAGTTTTTAATGTTTTATATATATGATGTAGTAGTACTTAATAAATTTTATAATTGAATTTGAACATCGACGGCGCTTACAGCTTGACACCAAGCGCGATGAATTGAAAGCCCGACCGCCTACGGCGATCAATTATGCATATTTAAATGGTGTACTCACATGCCCACTATGTGCGAGGATCTTTTCCAATAACATTAGCACATGAACGTCGGAGTTGAAGCAGTCGCCGTTGCCGAAATCGGCTGGATCACATCACTTAATAAATAAATAAATAGATATACCCCCTGCCTCCCCCAGTGGTGTGGTGGGTGTGCAGCAGCGCGCTGTGCTGCTGGGCGTACGGCCGCTGCGGCGCCGTGCCGGCCGCGCGGGCCGCGCTGCTGGCTGTGTGCGCCGTGCCGTCCTGCCCCGACACTGGTACAGTCATAAGCAATATCATGTACCCACTGTAGAACCCTATCGCACTATCATATTTGACATTTAATGAGACTTACGGTTTAATTTGTCGAAAAAGTCAATATGACATGTATCAAAGTATTATACATATTAGTACTCGTGACCGTACCATACATCATAATATATTTTTGATAGCCTTTTCATAAGTCCATACTAAAATAGATAGGTGCAGTACTTACATTATATACAGGGTGTTAGTGGTATCGAAAACGTTGAAAGATGGTTCTGAACTGATTTCAAGTAGAATTTTCCGTCGCGAAAGTACATAACATAAACATAAATAGCCTATATACGTCCCACTGCTGGGCACAGGCCTCCTCTCAATCAACCGGAGAGGGTATGGAGCATATTCCACCACGCTGCTCCACTGCGGGTTGGTGGATGTGTTTTTACAGCTAATAGCCGGGACCAACGACTTAACGTGCCCTCCGAAGCACGGAATCAACTTACTTTTTCAGGCAATCAGGTGATCAGAAGGTACGGAAGGTACGGGTCGCGAAAGTACGGAACTGAAAATAATAAAAAAAAATACAAAAAAAACATGAATTTTGCGACAGGAAATTCCACTTGATATCAACTCAGAATCATGGTCTGAATCATTCCCCTCAGTATTCGTTACGATGTCACTAACACCCTGTATGCATAGACTGGGAGTGAGTGTAACCTTAGGAACGTAAATACATATTGAATAGTTGTTTTTTTCCCGTAATTGCAGGTTGGATATCGTCGGCGGCGTGCTCCCCCCGCGGGCTGTCGCGGCTGCCGGCCGTGTTCATTGCGCCGGCGCAGGCGCTGCTGCTGGCCGCCGTGGTCGATGACGGGGACGAGCGGTGATACGGTGCGGGGTGACTGCGAGGGTGAGGTGGTGATGGGTAGAGTGGGGCGGTGATAGGGTGCGGGGGTGATAGTGAAGGTGAGGTGGTGATAAGACGGTGATAGGTGGAGGGAGTCCGTGTAGAGATGAACTGGTGAGGTGAAAGCATAGACGGGGTGATGAGTGATTGGGTGATTCTTTAATGGCGAGAGTTTGACAGTGAAATGATTGATGTGTAGAATGGTAATGATTTGAGGTGATCAGGGTGACGAAATGATGGAATCATGTCTTGATTGAGTGACAAAAGGTCCTAGTATCAGATAATGCCGATGTAATTTGACTGGGTGTTGAAGTGAGAATGTATAAGAGTTAGGTGTCTGGGTGATAGGGTGAAATAGTGACAAGTAACAAAGGGTGACAAGGTGATGAAGCTGACGAATGATTTGTGAGAAAAGACAATATGTTTTTTGCTCAGTTCGTAATATTGGATTTTCATAACTATCAAAATTATATACTTAATTATGGTAAATAAAGAGGGACCTGTCGATAAAATTGTGATATAGGTGTTACCAACGTAGATAGGTATAGATCCCACTGTTGGGCTAGTCATGGAATAGAAGATGTTGGAATGGCCCTAACGCCCATTTTGTTTGAGAACCGCTGCCGCCGGTTCAACCCCACAAGGCTAGGTGGGTACCTAGCCATAGAGGTAGCCAATCAGCTCGCGACACCAGACACTTCAGGACCCCGATACCGACCCCGCCGGCGTGGTCGACGATTTCCCTCATTCAGCGCTTTACGCTATCGACCCACTAGGGTCGAGTCATTCTTTCAAATATTTTTCCTCTCAGACGACGCCCTGAGCCGAGGCTCGCGCCCAACTGGGCACCCTCAGGCCTGTTGTCTTAAACGTTGTACCGGGTGAGAGCCTTCAGCGCTCCCCATTTGTCCGGCCAAGTAGTGAATGCCATCTGCGGCAAATCTACAATAAGTCATGTCAAAAAAAAAATTCAACCCCACTCATTTTTAAAAACTCTATGACTTATTACATGAATCAATAGTCAAATAGGACCTATTTGGCAAAAATGTACGATATCTAACTTATTAATCTATCTTGCCGCTCAGCTGTCCAAAAGGCTAGTATCCACGGGGCGTCAAGTGTGGTGGGCTTGGTGGCTTGTGACAAGTACTGGAGTACTTAGGCCAAGGCACCAAGTACTTGGGGTTGTCCCAAGTACTTGGGGTTGTAGTAAGTACTTGGGGTTGTCCCAAGTACTTGGGGTTGTCGTAAGTACTTGGTGCCTTGTCCTAAGTACTTGGGGTTGTCCCAAGTACTTGGGGTTGTATAATATAAATTAATTATAAATATAATTTATTTATTTATTATTAAATTATGATATCATTATTAATTAAGTTATTATAATTATAATTAAATTAAAATTAATTAATAAAGAAATAATTAAATAATAATAATAAGAATTAAAATAACGAATTATAATTTTATAATAATAATAAATTAATTATAATTTACATTAATTATAAATTTATTAATTTATTATTAAATAAAAAAAATATTTCTTTTTTATTTAAAATATTTTTTATATATATATTTTTTAATATTTCTTTTTTATTTAAAATATTTTCTTTTATTTAAATTAATTTTTGGTATTATAATTCATTAATTAATATATTTTTTTATTAATTATTTTTCGGGAATAAATAATTTTGAATTTCAATTTGAGTACCGTCGACGTTAGAGAGCGGGCGGTGGCGGCTAAGGAAAACTAATTTCGACCATGGATGTGCGGCAAGCGCAGGCCGGTGGATAGAAAGCCCCGATGTCTGTTGCTGATGACTGTCTTGTAAGGCGCGTGCTGCGCCCCGTTGGCCGTTCCAACTTCTTCTATTCCATGGGCAAACTCCTCCTCTTCCCACATAACTGTTAAATGATAATGTAACTCATATTCCGATGCACAGTCGACAAAATTTCAAACTTTTTAGGAGTTTTCAGATTCTTCTTAAATAACACTTTTTAATCTGTAGTTTAATATTAAAATAAACATTGTATACGTCCCACCGCTGGATACAGACCTTCACTTAATCACGAGTTATAACAATTTTAGTGAGTTTAGTTAGGAGAGATAGAGTTTAATCCATTCAACTGTAGTGGTGGTCCCTTACTGGCGCCTTTCGCTTGTAAATTAACTATATTCGTCTGTTGTATTACAAGCGAGTGCTGCCAGTGAGGGACCGCCTTTAGATTTAATAACCAGTCAAGTAGTGAATGCCGTTTTATGAACAGAGACACAACTCACGCCCGCGGTCCATATAGGGGTGGACAGCGTTTTAGTCACTAAAAATGTGGAAGGGATCTAGCAAGACCAATGTTTACATGAATTATGAATCTAGAGGCCTTAGCTGTAGCCTTTTATCGTAGCATAAGCTCAATATTGTTGTAGAAGTAGATAGAAAACTAAAGGCCTCCGTCGGCCGGTAGGCGAGCGTCCACAATCCGGAGATCCCGGGTTCGAATCCCGAAAAATCACTTTGTGATCCCTAGTTTGATTAGGACATCACTAATCTGTGCTTCGGAGAGCACGTTAAGCAGAAATGCATTTCGAAGGTATGTGACCTAACCTGTATTGGGATGGTTTTCTCTTCGGGTTGGAAGGTCAGATAGGTAGTCGCTTTTGTAAAAATCCGGACCTGTCAAATCTTCAGGTTAGGTGAGCGGACCCCGTGAGAAACGGGATAGTGCTAGGGGGATGATGATTTGTGGTGTAGGAGGCCGAAAAGGTGATCATAATATTTAATATTAATTATTTAAACTTATTTTTTTGGAAGGTAAGAGGTTAACATTTAAATAATCTTTTATATTATTATAATTATTAAGGGGGGATTATTATATTTAATTAAGGTAATTTAATTTAAGTATGTATTTTTTTATTATAAAAAATATATAATGTTGTTTCTTCTTTATTCTTGGCATGTGAATTATTAAATATTATTATTTATTATTATCGTAACACTTTGTTATTATTAATAATAATATTAAAAATAAATAAAAACAATTTAATATTTACATGTTTATTTCATATCACATTTAAGGTAACTACATGTCTAAAGAACAATTATTTCCTAACAAGTCTTAAGGCGCTACACTGTGGTTATGAAATGTTATACTTATAACATAATGTAACATTTTGCTGGCAACCACAATATGCGCAAGCGCCGTTAATCTATAATAAATTACTCATTTTGCTACTTAAAAGTATTTACTAAGGCACTAAACATTTTCTAACTAATAGGTACTAGAACACGAAGACTATAATTCACAATATATAATCACGGCATATTCCTACAGTAGTGAGCAGGGGGAATCAACTGCATAAATCCAATCATATCGTTACCTCTATTAGGACTTATTTATGTAACCAGGACTTGTGCCCGGTTAATGGCAATAGGTGTGTATACTATACACGTCTGCCTACCCTTTTGGGGATACGGGCGTGAGGCTATATGTTGTGTATGTATGTAGAAATAGACATCCCGCGCCCGTAATTCCTACCGGGGTGGACAGAGTAACAAGTTGGAAAATCTTTGTTCTCAAAGGACAACATTTTCAAAGAGATTTTCGAAAAGATTTCTCGAAACGACAGAAGTACAGTCATGAGCAATATAATGTACCCACTTTAGGACTCTGTCGCACTAACATATTTGACATTTAGTGAGATTTACAGTTCAATTTGTCAAAAAGTTAACGTGACATGGTACCAAAGTGTTTACATATTAATGCTCGTGGCCATACCTGTAAGTTGAATAAGAAAAAGTCCTATAGGTACCTTAAGTGGTGAAGTCCTGAGATATGACCCCACGCACGTTGCACCCATGTCTCTCTATAACTATCTTAACTACAGTCATTTACATTAAAGCCTTAACAGCGCTTATAACTTTTATAATCACAGTCAAAATTGAAAAACGCACTTAAAACTAATATCGTATCATATTTTGTTATAAAACTAATTTATTGTAATATCATATGTCATATTTTAAAAGAATTCAAAATTAATTAATTAAATGTATTTTTTATTTGTATTCAGGGTACAATTCTGTCAAGTTATTAACTATTTTTTTTTAAGTTTAAGTACTTATTTTTTATTATTATTTGTAATTAATACTACTTCTAAAAATACAGTTTAACAATTCTAATTTCTTTTTTTGTGCATGATTTGTCAACGTTATGATCTTAATAGTATTAAGTAGACTATATTAAAAACTTATATATTAAGCTGGGAACATATTCGATTTGAGGTATTTGTCATATCATATTTTATGTAAACTCACGCCCGTGAACCTTACAAGGGTACGCAGAGGTTCGTCTTAACGACAACCTCACACGACTACTCCTTTACGGATTGGGAGCGCGAGTTAATATACCGTCGGCTTATAGTGTGAACAAAATGACCGCCATTTTGAAATTCTTCAACAAAATCTCGATGTCTTTTAATTAATAGGGCATTTGACTGAGTCAAAGATAAATTATAAAATGCTAATCTAGAAATAGAAGCCTGTCTAAGATGATTAAAAATCAATCTCATTTTACTTTTCGACTTATTTTCGAATTTTATTTATGAATTAAGTAACAATAAGTACGACGTTTGACCGCTTTTATTGATGTCGTCACAGGACAGTATTTCCATACAAACTCCAAAGAAAGCTTTCGTTTTGACGTTTCGTAAAAAGTATCTCATTAGGTTGCCAAATAGCCTATTTAATTGCGGGTACAAATTGAGACTTTTTACTTGGATTCAGATCCAAATGTGATTTTTCAAAATGGCGCTTCAGTGGGTCTCACTATAAGCCGTATATACGTGCAAATACCCCGAGAGTCGTAATAACATGAAACAATTCGTCGCTGACGTTGCAAATAAAGATTCTATCTATCTATCTATCTATCAAATCAGATCGGCTAAAAATTTGAGATACGTCAGTTTGCGACGTCAGCGACGAATTATTAGGTAAAAAATAATAATGAAATATCTTTGGAAATTCAAAATGATGTCAAAAGACTCAAGATACAGGAATGTCACTAGACATCTATTAATAATACTCTTTTTGATTTTTTGTACTTCTCTAAAGACCATAATTATCAATCCAGGGTTGCTGCGGCTGGTCATCCACCTCAGAACACGATGGAGGAATATCAATAGTATTAATTATGTACGGTCACGAGTAATAATATGTATACACTTTGATACCATGTCACATTAACTTTTTTGACAATATAAACCGCAAGTCTCATTAAATCTCAAATATGATAGTGCGACAGGGTTCTAAAGTGGGTACATGATATTGCTCATGACTGTACTTTACTAAAATATAGCAATCTGAAGTGACATGCGGCAAATATATACATCACTAATTTAAGAGCCACGCTCTTGTCGGTGTAGCATTCTCCATGCTACTTTTTTTAGGGAGAAACAGGGCAGTGGTTTCCCTCTTGCCTTCCGCCCCGCAGTACTCTGTCTGACACGAGTGGGATGGCGCCCAGAGTAGTCTATTTCAAAGCCGAAATCTACAAAAAGTCACGTTAAAAAAAAGATGGAAATATAAACATAGAGAAAGAAAAAGACGTGAAGAAAGGAAGGAAAAAATGAAAGCTTTCAGATGAAAAACTTACACAAGTCATGAACAGAATCGAAATTAAATGGCTGTCGAGATCAAACAGAACTAAGACAGGTTTTGTACTATGTAATGTACAATCAAAGAGCAAAAGTTCAGTCAATGAGCCCAACGAATTATTTGTGAATTTGAGGGGGTGAGGTAATCGTGTCGGTGCGGGGCGGAGTGTGTCCCTTCAATACGTATTATAGTCGATGTTAGTCGTAGTGACGTGGTCAATGGAGGCCATCCTGTTGCTGCAGCAGGTTCCAGTAGAGGCCGCGCCTGCGCACGAGCTGCTCGTGGGTGCCGCGCTCCGCTATCACGCCTGCGGACATTCACAGGGTGTTGTCACATGCTGGTTGAGTCATTTGTTGTTTTCACTAACACAGTTGGCTCGACCATTATACACGGCGATACGGCTCACCACCAAAGAAAGCTCGGTAAGGTGTGGGTATATTAGTTCATCTTGCGGTGGATGCACCTGATCGACCGATGTACATAATCGGAAGTTACCATTAATGGTAATGTTACTAATGTTGGCAAATTTACCATCAGTGATTGTGTTATCAGTGTTGGCAAAGTTACCATCAGTGGTCATGTTGCCAGTGTTGGTAAAGTTACCATCAGTGATTGTGTTATCAGTGTTGGCAAAGTTACCATTAGTGGTCATGTTGCCAGTGTTGGTAAAGTTACCATCAGTGATTGTGTTACCAGTGTTGGTAAAGTTACCATCAGTGGTCATGTTGCCAGTGTTGGTAAAGTTACCATCAGTGGTTACGTTACCAGTGTTGGTAAAGTTACCATCGGTGGTCATGTTACCATTGTTACTAGTGCAGTTGCTACTAGTGCGAAAGTTACCACGAGGGGTGGTAAAGTATTTCACCATAATTATAATTTTATTATTTATTGAATACATGTTATAATATAACCATTACATAAGATTATGTGGAAATATCTACAATCTACATACCTTTGTCGACGACGGCGATGGAGTCTGCGCGTGCGACGGTGGACAGTCGGTGGGCGATCATGATGGTGGTGCGGCCCGCCGCTGCTGCCTCCAGGGACGCCTGCACCGCCTGCGGGGGGGGGGGGGGAGTAATATATGACGTGCCATTACATAACGGGGTGGGCAGAGTCATAAGTCATTGAAGCGGTAAGGAATCAGCTTGTCGTCTAAGTATAAGTTGTCTGTCATATTAGAGGATACAATCCCTCCGTCGGGTTTAACGACAAGTCTGGGGAGGACATAACTTATCCCCTTTGGTTGATTGAGGGGAGGCCTGCGTCTACCCGATATTTATTATTTCGGGAGTCTCATATCCCTGCTTTAAACGCGGTAAGGACCCGTTATTATGTGTTTAATTATGATGATAACCGCGTAAACTTAAAACAATGTATAAGCGTGGTGGTGTCGCGCTCACCCGCTCGGTGCCGGCGTCCAGCGCCGAGGTGGCCTCGTCCAGCAGCAGCAGCCTGGGCGCCCGGCACAGCGCCCGCGCCAGCGCCACGCGCTGCTTCTGCCCGCCCGACAGCGCCGCCGCGCCCGCGCCGCCCAGCTGCGTGGCGTAGCCCTGCAGACATCGTCTTATGAAGAGGACTTGCAGGCCACCGTAAACATGTTCCCTCTAACTTCATGGATAACACACGTGTGCAGGGTACAAATGACCCTTACTATTACACCCAGGTACAATCACATCTTCCACCCATTATTGTTCTGATCAAATTAAGAGAAGCAATATAATTCTATAAGTATAAAGGCACCTCAGAGAGAGGACTAATATTAGGCTCGTGAAAATCTCGCGATCCGATTCAGTCATCTTCGAAGGGCGCGGGAATTTAATCACAGACACAAAATAACTCAACGGATCGTTAGTTCCAATCACTATAATCGTATAGGTACAGTCACAATCACTTAAGTCACTAATTACACTGCGATTACTCCGGATTATAATTGAGGACGTAGGCGATCCGTCTAGACGACACGTGCCTGTCACTTTCGTGCAACGACTGCTCGAATTTGACTATGGCGCGCTGTCAGTTTGACGTTCCGCCAGAGTGCCTTCACTCTCGTCCAATCAACTAGATGGCGCCACAATCGATGCGCCGTCAAGTACATAATGTGATCCAAATATCAAGCAACAATCATTTTTATATGCCTCTGCTATTACATTGTATTTTTGGAATAATTATGTAACCGTATAATGAGAAAATAGGTAATCATGACGTTAAATATCGACAACGCCATCTATGTTGTGGAAGACGTAGCCTAGAAAGTCCCACCTTGAGCATCACAAAAAAGAACATAACACATTTTAGTGATTACAAACATATTTGCAATTGGTCAAATTAATCATATACACATAATGTTAGTGACACCGTAACGAATACTGAGGAGAATGATTCAGACCATAATTCTGTTGATATCAAATGGAATTTCCTATCTTAAAGTTCATGAAAATGTTTGTGTTTTTTTTTTATTTTTTTCAGTTCCATGCTTTTGCGACGGAAAATTTCTCAACTCAGAATCATGGTCCGAATCATCCCTTAAAGTTTTCGTTACGATGTCACTAACACCCTGTATGTATATGGCAATGGTACAGATGTCTCACCAAGGGCAAAGTGGTGACGAACTGGTGCAGGTCGGCCTGCTGGGCGGCGGCCACGACGCGCTCCATGCTGACGTCCCCGGGCCGGCTGCCCGCCCCCCAGGCGCCGTACGCGATGTTGTCCCGGATGCTCCGCGCGAACACCGTGGGCTCCTGCTGCACCAGCGCCAGCGCGCCGCGGACGCGCTGCAGCGGCACCGAGCGCTTGATGTCGCGCCCGTCCAGCTCCTGGGGACACACGTGGAGTGCTGCAGTGCTGCGGTGCCGTGGGACACCGGCTCGAGCCCCGGCATCAGATTTGCACCGATTCAAATTGTATAGTAAACACCTTATTTAAATATAAGAGAAGTGTCATCCGCGAACAGTACAATGTCAGCTTGGTTCTGTACTACATAAGGTAAATCATTTATGTACACTAAAAAAAGGAACGGACCCAAAATGGATCCTTGAGGAACTCCCATTTGAACATGAGAGCCGGAAGAAGTTGTACTATTGATTTGTACCTTTTGTATCCTGCCACCTAGATATGAATTTAACAAACAGAGCTCCATTATTTAGTCCATAATGCCTCAATTTCAAAAGCAAGGTCTCGTGTTCCACACAATTGAATGCCTTAGACAAGTCACAGACAACTACTGTACTGTACTGAGTTGTACCATCCTTGTGTCGAACTCCGTACAGAGAACATCCAATCGAAAGTAATCTGTGACAGTGAGCCATCGTTTAGCTGCCGCTATGCGTCCCCCGCAAAGGTCCCTGTTCCCTTGGAATAACTCTAACCGTGCTCTAACATGTTTATACGTTTTGCAAACGAAAGACCCGCGACCCTCACCACATGCCCCTGGTCGGGGTCGTAGCTCCTCATCAGCAGATGCATGAGCGTGGACTTGCCGCAGCCGGAGCCCCCCACCAGCGCCAGCGTGGTTCCCGCCTCCAGCTCTAGCTGCAGCCCCTGAAGCACCGGCACGTTGGGCCGCGTCGGGTACCGGAAGTGGATGTTCGAGTACTTCACGTCGCCGCGCACTTCCTGTCAATTCAAATTCAGAAGTTGAATTTCAACGTTTAGGAGGTATTTAAAGTTGGAATATTATAGTTCAAAGTTCAGAATTCAAAATGTGTAATGGTTGAAAATTTTTGATTCAGATTGGATGTGACGCAGTGGAATTTGTTAAACGTCTTTTTCCGTTAATGCCATGGTCCTATTTTTTCGTTCAAGACTTTCAAATTGAATGTACTTACTTAAAAACCTAATAATTCATAATCTAAAATTATATTTTTTTAACAATAACACACACATGAAACCGAAATGTCAACGATCTTTGTGGTATAGTGGTTGAGCGTTGGGCTCACTATCCGGAGGTCCTGGGTTCGAATCCTGGTAGGGATATATCACAGAAATCACTTTGTTGTTTGGTTAGGACATTACAGGCTGATCACCTGATTGCCCGAAAGTAAGATGATCCGTGGTTCAGAAGACAAGTTATGACGTTGGTCCCGATTACCGCTTACTGATGTAAGTACGTAGTCGTTACATGAGCCATGTAATATCCTCGACACCGGGGTTGACGAGGTAGGTCAGCACTCACCCAGTGCGGGTCGTCCACGGCCGTGGGCTCGCTGAGCACGGCGGGCTGCCTCGCCAGCGCGGCCACGATGCGCGCCCCGGCGCGGCGCGCGGCCGCGAAGGACGGCGCGAACGACAGCGCCTCCGCCAGCATCCACGCGCCGTAGATCAGCGCCTCCGACACGCTGCGCCAGGGGGGTAAGGTAGGTTAAGCTCTGACCCGTCAATGTCGAGTATAACTTACCTAACACAAGTCCTACAAACCTCGTGATATAAATCTATTAAGTACCTGGGATCTAAACATGAAATCAAACTTTTAAAATCGAATTCAGTGCTTTAGCGTCCGACCCGGGAATTGAACCCGAGAAGTACGATTTACGATGTAGTAGACATACATACATAAACTCACGCCTATTTCCCACCGGGGTAAGCAGAGACTATAGAATTCCATTTGCTTCGATCCTGACCCACTTCTCTTGCTTCCTCCATAGTAACGCCCATTATTAGCGTTAGTTATTTTTAACGTTATCGCATTATTTTTTTACCTGTGGTATCACTACTGCAGCGCCCTCTGGCGAGCGACTTAACCTTTTTGGTTGCCAATTTCAAAATGGCTACAATCCGCGCCTTCTAACTTTTCCGCACCCGCAATTTTATTTTTGTTTAAACCGCTGACGTTATTCAACCCCCTTGTGCCACAAACACACCTATTGTACACACAACAACTCAAAAATACATCATAACACTTCAAACATTCGAAAAGTGGTGAGTGATAGTTTTAGTTCCCGCGCGACCCCTTGGTAAGTGATTTTACTTTTTGTAAACACTATTTTCATTATTATATTCCCGCCTAGCCTACGCTCAACGGCCACCAGGGGAAGCTGGTGCCCGGCGTAGCTACGCCACATTCATCAATCGATGTACGATGTAGAAGAAAATATATAAAGTGGAATTTCCTGTCAGGTAATTCATGAACATTTTAGTGATTGTTAACATATTTTTAGTTCCCTACTAGTTCCCTGGTAGCGTGTGGTTGCTGGGGGAGGAGGCGAAGCAATTCGTTAAGGACGTGGGCCGTCGCCTTAGAGAGCAGGGCTTTGACCCCCGCTCCGGGTCTTACTTGGCTCAGAGGTTGTCCGTGGCAATCCAGCGCGGTAACGCCGCTAGTGTCATGGGCACTTTTGGGTCAGGTTTGACACGGAGTGGGTTCTAGGATAAGTAATTTTAAGTTAGGTTATTTGACTTTTTGTAATTTTGATTATTTACAAGACCATGAAAATACCTATTATGTAATTATTTGAAATCACTATGTTCGCTACTTTAACCAGGGAATTGTAAGTGCTGTGGCTGTGACTTATGTGAAGTACAGTTGGACACTCACAGTATGGCGTACTCGTACTGCAGCCCCTCCCTGGCGATGAGGTACCCGCCGTAGGCCAGCGACACCGCGTAGCCCAGCGTGGGCGCGCACAGGCACAGCCCGTACACCGCGCCCCGCACCGCACGGGACAGGGCAGGCAGCCCGCCCGCCCTGAGCGCCGACTGGTAGCGCGACAGGAGGGTGGACTCCACGCCTGTGGGCGCCAACAAGTTAGCTGTTGCCTTGCAGTTGTAGGTATGACACTCCTCTGAGGGAAGCCAGTGTGAGAACTTATGTGTGTGAGCCTACGTGTGAAAGTGTACTTATGAGAATGTACGTGTGAAAGTGGAAAGTGTACGTATGTGATATGTGGACAGGCCTGCTTCTGTCAGGGAGCTCATAAAACATTGTTTCTGTGATAAAGTCACATAAACTCTTTATTTTTCACTTTCCTTCCACCGACTGTAATTGGAATACCATTGTATTTAAGTCTATAAATTATGTAATACAAACTGGATTTAAAAAAAAAGAAAAGAAAGGAAAACATGAAACAGTAGGACTAGGGCCCTGTGCTGGGAGGTTTTCTGGCCACGTCTTTCCCTCAGCGTTACAGATTCCGATGTGGTAGTAGTTTTACAGCTAGTTACATAATGGCCCCGATTCCTGCAAACACCGCCTAATTTTATTTTAAGTTATATCCGTCATTTTCATATCCGTCGAAAAGGAAAGGGACGGATGATTCACAGCTCTTAATTTTAGGAAGAATGAGTAAATGAATGTGTCGGGTTATTGACTGATGTAAAATTTTTAGACGGTTGGTTTAGATTTGTGCTTAAAATTGACGTGTGTTCCATAAATTTTATGCTTGTCAATTACCCGTCCCTTTCCTTTTCGGCGGATAAGAAAATGACAGGTATAACTTAAAGTAAAATTAAAAGATGTCTGCAGGAATCGGGGCCAATATGTAATTTAATTATGTTTGACGTTCAAAAAGCGCTAACTTTGTAAGCCAATTTTGAAAAATAAATATTTTTGAATTTGAATTTTGAATTTGAATTTGAGTGTACGAGTGTACGGATGAGAGTGTACGTGTGAAAGTGTACGTGTGAGAGTGTACGGATGAGAGTGTACGTGTGAAAGTGTACGCGTGAGTGTGTACGTGTGAGACTGTACGTATGTGAGTGTACGTGTGTGTGTGTCCGTGTGTGGTGTCCCTCACCCAGGCTCTGCACGGTGCGCACGTTGAGCACGGCCTCGGTGGCGATCCTGGCGGCGTGCTCCAGAGCCTGCCGCTCCTTCACCTCCGCGCGCTTCGTCACGTAGCCCTCCAGGTAGATGCCGCCGATCACCTGCGACCAGACAGTGGGACGATAACATCACGCCTGTACCCCCGAATGGGGTGGCCAGAGGTGTATAGTATATACACTTCGACAAACATGTCTAAGTCACATGTGCAAAGAGGGTATTGGCCTGCCTCATATCGTATCGACCCACTCGGGAGCCTATCGGCTATTTACTTAAAAATACCATAAAATAATGACAAAACAATTATCAGAAACAGGCTCTGTGCTGTTCAAATAACAAATATATGTGTGTGTGTGTACTCACAAACAAACAAAAAACAAATTACAAATGAGGAAGTGCTAGTAAGAGTAAGGGAAAAGAGACAAATACTGAGAATTATTGAGGACAGAAGAGGCAAGATGATTGGACACCTAATAAGACACGACGAATTCATTAAAAACATCATAGAAGGAAAGCTAGAAGGAAAAAGAGGAAGGGGAAGACCAAGAAGAGCTTACATGGAACAGATTAAAGAAAAGGTTAACGTCGTGTCTTATAGGGAAGTCAAGGAATTGGCCTTTGATAGACTGGAATGGAAAATGCTACACCGACAAGAGCGTGGCTCTTAAATTGATGATGATGATGTGTGTACTCACGGCGGGCACGCTGACGAGGCTGACGAGGGTCATCTTCCAGGAGTAGGGCATCGCCAGCCCGATGCCGATGATCATGGTGCTGGCGCCCTGCAGCACCGTGCCCAGTCTGGTGCCTGCGGGGTACCACCATATACAACACTATGCGTTAATGGGGGCTAACCGTAATGAGGTGTAGTGTGTTGATTTGTATTGCAGATGTTGATTAAGCTTATGAATTCTGATGTACAATCGTGTAAAATTTGGTTAAAAACAAAATCGGAAAAGAAATAATTTAAAAGGAGTTTTATTCTTCTATCGTGTGGGTTTCGAGGTGGAGTACCAACCCCATCAACCCTGGTGTCAGGGTTACTATTGAGCCGCCAAAGGCCCCTGACATGGCTCATGTAACGACTACTAATTTACATCAGTAAGTAGTAACCGGGACCAACGGCTTAACGTGCCTTCCGAAGCACGGGTCATATTACTTTCGGACAATCAGGTGATGAGCCTGTAATATCCTATCCAAACTAGGGACCACAAAGTAATTTTTGTGATATGTTGCCACCGGGAATCGAACCCGGGATCCGTTAGACCACGGAGGTCGTTAGTAAAGTAGTCTTCTGATTAAATGTCCCTGTCCACCCCTTAAGGGTTGGCAGGCGTGTCCCCGTACCGGTGGCGCCCTGCACGGCGGCGCAGTCGGCGGCCAGGCGCGCACACAGCGCCCCCACCGAGTTGGCCGGCTCGTCGAACCAGCCCTGCTCCTGCGCACACAACACAACACGGTGAGACGTCACCAATACTGAGGGGGATGATTCAGCTCAGGGGTTCTGACTTAACATCAAGTGGAATTTTTCATCGATATGGTTTACTGCGACATCTAATGCATATAAATCTAATCTTTCATTCATGAGCGATATGGTCTGCGCACCGCTAAGGTAAACAGAATACGCTAATTTCCAACTAAGTAGTCAAATCAGTTACTTTTTACTAAACGTCAAAACACGACATCACTATGGAATTTGTATGAAAAAGCACACTGTGACGCCATAGAAAAACGTGATAAAATGTCGGACTTATTATTACGTTTCTCTTGATTAAAATTCATAAATAAGTTAAATAGAAAAAAAAATGTTTTTCGTTAGTTTTAGATCTGTTTTTAATTAGTAATCAAAATTTATTATCTTAGACCTTAGACCTCAATTAGTCGTGCCGACTAGGAGTCAAAGTGGTCGCCATGGCCGAAATCGGTCGGAGATCATCATCATCATATAGAAAACTTCGACCATTAGACGCAACTGTCATGATTTTAAATTAAATCGTATAAAATGTGGTACTTTTAGTTCAATATCTGGCAACACCGTTCAACCCCGCCATTATGAATACAGGGTGAGTGGTGGGGATAAGTGCATTTAAACGGACGACAGTCGGTTACTCGTTTGATTTTATAATCATACTTTGTACAGCGAAGTTGTTGTTCTGTTATACTGAGTGAAGAATAAAGTATTACTGTAGACTACTCTGGAGTTTTTCTTTAAACAACGAATGCTGTCGGTGGAAGTCCTGGCCAACGTACCTGCAGCAGGAAGTTCCGGAAGGTCATCTCCCTGAGGCGGTCGGTGAGCCGCGAGCCGGCCCGCGTGAACAGCCAGGCCTGCAGGAAGGTGACCAGCCCGCACAGCGCCGCCACGCCCGCGAACAGCCCCGCGTACAGCTGCGAGCGCTGCAGGATCTCCGCCGCGTCCGACGACGCGAACATCTGGCGACATACACGTATGCTGGACTTGTGGCCCTTATGTCCCGGCTAGGAGTCAAACGACAGACTCCCATTCTTCATTTCACTCGGTTTCTTGCAGCCACAGCCTCCTGCTGTTGCACGAACCGGATGCTCCATACAAACACCTCATCATTCTTACCAAATAAGTGCGAGAGAGACACAATTCGCGCTCTCCCCTTTACTCCTTAGCGGCTTACGACTAAAATAAGACCCAGAGGGGGTGAAATCGGCGCCCGATATTAATTGGTGCGGGGCGAAGAGTTACCGTTGTACACGTAGCGTGGAAGTACGAAGTCGTCATCATGAAGGGGAGCTCGTCTCTTTGCCCAGCAGTGGGACAATACAGGCTAAAACTAACCAATGACACTGGACTCCAGTATTCTTCTAGGGTTTATAACGGTTCATGTCCATCTATATGAAGAAGCAGTATATCAGTGTCTTACTCACCCCGTGAGGAGCTCGGTGGCGCAGCGGTAAACGCGCTCGGTCTGCGATTGTTGAAGTTAAGCAACTTTCGCAAAGGCCGGTCATAGGATGGGTGACCATAAAAAAAAAATTCATTTCGAGCTCCTCCGTGCTTCGGAAGGCACGTTAAGCCGTTGGTCCCGGCTGCATCATCAGTCGTTAATAACCATCAATCCGCACTGGGCCCGCGTGGTGGTTTAAGGCCCGATCTCCCTATCCATCCATAGGGAAGGCCCGTGCCCCAGCAGTGGGGACGTTAATGGGCTGATGATGGTGATGATGATGACTCACCCCGTACACCTTGGCGAAGAGCAGCGCGAACATGGGCATGGTGGCTCCGACGAGGGCGGAGGCCACCCCGCCGCCCGCCAGCAGCGGCCACTCCGGCCCGTTCAGCTTCAGCAGCTGCCACATCGACACCGACGACGCGTCCTCCGCCTGCTCCTCCTCCGTCTCCTGTGGCTCCTGGGGGAGAGGAGCTGGTCTTGGCATCAATTACATACATATTTCGGTGTCACCAACTTGGTGGCGAGGGTGTGCCGCCGCCGAAGGATGTTGTCATGGTACCGAACTGAGCATAGTACCCCGCTAGCCACAAGTTGGTAGTGTGACTAGGGATCGACGATCCAACGGCGTCATGACACACCCCGAACACTTATACAAACAACCTCGCTTTACACAGACACCACACATTGACGTTATCGTACACGCGCATCTGTGTGTGTGACGTCTGACGCCATACGATTGAAGACTAAAGTAAGACCGAGGGGGTGAGGTAAACCTAGCTCAGCCGCTGGTGGGGAGCGGAGAGTTGCTGTTCTACACGTAGTATCCTTTATTGTCAGAAGTTGTAAAAGAGCGTCGCGCTGTGCAAACTTCGTTAACGCTTTCTAAGTTATCTGTGAACGCCATCTGTTGCACGTGATCGGAACTAGCTCGTCACCTAGCTGGGTCCGCCACACATACATAAACTCATCACACACGAGCTGACCTGGCGACGCGCTCGATTGACCGAGAACTAAAAACTCTTGGCATGTAAAAATCCTGAGTAAGACTGGATTGACAACTGCTGCAAGATTTCCAGCTTGTTTTCCTATTCGAGTTAGAAACAGATGTTTTCGCTTCTTGCCAGCAGGGTCCATGAGGCCAGTAATAGTATGAGCGTGTGTACGTACGGCGACGGCGCTGTAGTCTGCGGGCACGCAGCTGGCGGGCCGCGCGGCCGCCACGCCGCCCGCGCCGCGGCTGCTGCGGGACGCTGCAACACACCACACACATGGTTACACAAACGCCAGCTCAAGAGGACTCTACACCGGCCAGCATGCATGAAGTCTGATGAAAGTGGAAGAGTGTGTCAGGATCGTGGTAAGTGGAATTTCATGGTCTCCACCAGCCCCAACGGGAAATAGGCGTGATCTTATGTAGTATACATATGCTCACACCCGTAATCCCTTTTGGGGTGAGCAGAGCCACAAGTAATGAAAGACAACTTTGATGCGAAGACCTAGGATAATGGATGTAAATGGCTGACCTCTGATGCCGGACTGGCGGCTGTACGACCGTCGGAAGTGGTCGCGGTGATCCTGCGCGGGCACCACGTCGTCGTCCTCCTCCGCCGCCGGCACCGCCGACAGACTCCTGCGCAGGGGGGCATATCATAGTATCGTGGGGCAACAAAATAGGTAAGGTCGCTTGGATTTGATTTTTATAATCACAGTTTGGTGCATGTATCTTAGGGACTATCCATATCTCAGGGACTATCCATATCTACTGAGATATGGTCCATATCTACTGAGGTATGGATAGTCACTGGACTATCCATATCTCAGGGACTATCCATATCTCAGGAACGATTTTTTTAGGAATCAGATACAGATTCATTAATTCGACGTACTTATTACGGTTAAAGTAGTTGAAGATGAATTTATCATCATCATCAGGCCTCATACATCTTTTCTAGATGAAGATCAATTTAAAATTTCTGAATCTACGACATTTCGCAAGGTGTTATATACATGTGCATTTCTACGAGGCAATGACTGAGATGAGTGAATGAGACAATCATGATGATGATATACATATATCTCAGGGGCAGTCTATATTTCAAGGGTTGTCTATATCTCAGGGATTGTCCATATGCGCGTTGTTTATGTCTGAGGGCGGTCAATATTTCAGGGGTTCTCTATATCTCAGGGACTGTCTACGTTTCAGGGGTTGCCTATATCTCAGGGTGCATCTATACTAACTTGTGTGCGGTGTGGTGTGCGTGCAGCTTGTAGTAGAGCCCCTGCTTGTTGATCAGCTCGCTGTGCGTGCCTTGCTCCAGCACCGCGCCCTGCTCCATGTACACGATGCGGTCCGCGTTCTCGATTGTTTGGAGTCTGTGGACAGGTGGACGTTGTAGGAAGAACACATTGGTGCCAATTCATGCAGACGCCATCTAATTCTAGTTTAAGTTATACCTGTCATTTTCTTATCCGTTGAAAAAGAAAGGGACGGGTAATCGACTGGCATAAAATTTATGGAACACACGTCAATTTTAAGCAGAAATCTAAAACAACAGTCTAAAAATTTTACATCGGGCAATAACCCGACATAATTAAGTAGATTGCACACATTTTTAAATTAACTTGTTGACAATCATGCGTCCCTTTCCATTTCGACGGATAAGAAAATGACGGGGTATAACTTAAAATAAAATTAGGAGGTGTCTGCAGGAATCGGGGCCAGTGTTAATGCAGCGGAGTCGAGACCGGAGGTGGACTCGCCCAACTGCAGTGTTGTGTACGTGTGGTATGTCACCTGTGGGACACTACGAGCGTGGTCCTGCCAGCGCTGGCGGCGTCCAGCGCGGCCTGCACGCTGCGCTCGGCCGCGGGGTCGAGCGCCGAGGTGGGCTCGTCCAGCAGCAGTATCCCGGGGCGGCGCAGCACGGCGCGGGCGATGGCGATGCGTTGCTTCTGGCCGCCGGAGAGCTGCGCGCCGCGCTCGCCCAGCTCTGTGTCGTAGCCCTGGAGCGGAGAGATGACGGTCACATCATCATCATCATCATCAGCCGTACGACGCCCACTACTGGGCATAGGCCTTCCCCAAGGATCTCCACGATGATCGGTCCTGCGCTGCTCGTATCCAGCGGCTTCCCGCGACGTTCACATAAATACAATCAAAGCTCACGTCAAGGTGATGCTGTATACTTACTGGGTGTTAGTGATACCGTAACGAATACTGGAGGGGGGGGAGATGATTCAGACCATGATTCTGAGTTGATATCAAGTGGAATTTTCCGTCAAGTTTTCGTTACGATGTCACTAACATCCTATATATCAGTGTACTCACGTCAGCCAGCTTGGTGATGAACTGGTGGGCGTGGGCCGTGGTGGCGGCGGCGATCACGTCCGCCTCGCTCACGTCCGTCAAGCCGATCGTGATGTTGTCCCGGATGGTCCCGCTGAATAGGACTGGCTCCTGGCCCACCACGCCTGCGGGGTAACATGCACGTCAAATAACGCATTCGAAAAGCTACGCTCGTGTCACTATGCGGCTACGGGGCGACATAAATTATCACAAGTATTCAGAAGTTTGATCGACAGATCGACAGAATCATTATTGAACCGGGTGAGAACTCTTAGCGCTCCCCATTTGTCCGGCCAAGTAGTTTATGCCATCTGCGGCAAATCTACAACAAGTCATGCCAGAACAAAAATGAGGAAGATTCGTGACTTCTTAAGGATATCACAATCCCCTCGTCACACACACCGTCCTGAAGCGGCGTCAGTGTAAACTCCAGCCTTCAAGAACCGAGAATCTTCCAGAACTCACTACTACGTCCTTCTAGAACCTTCTGGAATCTCCTAGAACCTAGGCATATCAGTGGTAGTCTGTGGGTAATGGGGCCGCATAAGGAAGGCCGACTCAATCCTTCTGGAACGTTTCAGAACTCAATACCAGCCCGGACGTGATGTAAGTCAATATCTTTTAGCGTTCACACACCAACTGGACACATTATGCTCAAGTACCTTCTGGAACCTCCCAGAACCTTCTAGATTCTTGTGGAACTTTCCAGAACTTACCAATACTAGTTCGGAAGTGATGCAAGTCGAGGTCCTTGAGCGGCCGTCCGTCCACTGTGATGTTCCCGCTCTCGGGCTCGTACATGCGCTGCAGCAGCTGCAGCAGCGTGGACTTGCCGCAGCCGGACCCGCCCACCAGCGCCACTGTCTCCCCTGCTTTGACGGAGAGCGTGAGGCCGCGGAGTACCTGTGACAGGAATTGATGGTTTGGTGGTGACCAATGAGGGTGTTGTGATTTATTTATATTAAACTGGTCATCTCGTAGAAGTTGAGGACTTCCTGGATCTCACAGAATTTCGCAGAGGATCTCACCTTGACATCGGGTCGCGAGGGGTAATTGAAGTACAGGTTGTTGAACTGTATGTCCCCCTTGAACCCAGCCGGCCGGGCCCCGCCCTCTTGCAGCGCGTCGATGCGCGAGCGCCGCTGCAGCAGCGGGAACACGGTCCGCGCCGCGCCGCGCGCCGTCGAGAAGATCTCTAGGTGCGGGTGGCACATCGCTATGTTCTGCGCCGCCATGAATGTGCAGAACAGGATCTGGAACACATCAGCCATCATCACTGCTGTAGTCGACTTATGAGTTTGAATTCACGTTTGGATCATAGAAAATTTATATCACGTGGTTTCTAGGATTTGTGCCCGGTGGAGCTTCAACATTACTGGCGAGGAGCGATTGCATGTCCAGGTGTATTGTCGAGGATGCAGGCGTGATGCTGTGGTACTCACGGTGACCATGACCCCGGGGTGGTACTGCTGCTGGTCGGGCGGCAAGTCCATGTCGCGCACGATGAGCGCGGCGCCGTAGCCGAACACGAGCGCGTTGAGCGCGTACGTGAGCAGCCAGCCGAGCCCGGCGCCCGCGCCCGCCAGCAGCCCGCGCCGCCGCGCCTCCGCCGCCGCCGGCCGCAGCGCCTCCGAGTAGCTGCACATACGCGACCCTCGTAAGTTTATGCAAAAACATACGCACAAACGATTATCTACAGCACTCTTAGGCCGGGTTTCCACTGACGCGGAGATGAGCGGAGAAGAGCGGAGATGTGAGGATTTGACCAATCACAGCGTGAAAGAGAGCGAAAAACGAAGACGCTCTGTCAACGGTGATTGGTCGATTCCTGCACATCTCCGCACATCTCCGCGTCAATGCAAACGCAGCCTTATGGCACCCCTATTGGCGGCCTTATTGCAACCGAGAAACGCTGGCAGAAGACCTAGAAGGACGTACATTGACCAAATTGGAGATGTCCTTAGAAAACGTTCAGTAAGATCTACCCTGAACCGGCATGCGTCTATGAAACGATTGATGAATGAGAATTGATGTATGTAGGTATACGTGATTCTATTCCCCCTGATTCTTCTATTCTTCAATTGCGGCCAATCCCATCGATAGGCGTTGAGGTCCTCGCATCTTTTACCCATCTTGAAGCATCAGTTAGTAACGACGCGTGTGGATGTAAGTATCAGAAAGACATGTCCGCCAGTTCCACCTTGAGTCGGCGCTAGATGCTGCTGCCACCTGTGATGCTGCGTCCCACTCACCATTGCACCTCGTACTCCTCGCCCCCGTAGGCGCGCACGGTGCGGATCCCCGCCAGCGCCTCCTCCACCACGCGGCCCGCCGCCCCGTACGCCGTCACCTCGCGCGCTGAGCACCGCGTCTGGTACTGGAATGTAACAGGCATTCTATGATGAACGTACTCCCCGTGACCTTTGGTGCTGAGAACACACCCATACACACGGGTGACGGTGAATTCTTATCCCTTCTATTTTATAAAAAAAGTTATTGGTCAATGGAAACAGCTTCTATCTGTTAAGGTTTTTCGACAGATTTGAGGATGAAAGAAGCGTTTGCTAGGTGACGGATCTTCGAGCTAAATCAATTTCAGGTAAAGTTTTTACATCAACTAAAAATAGTGTCCCACTGAACTTTTGGTTTTATTCTCAGCTAGTTTCGATGCTAAATCGAGGTTTAGGTTTCTGAACTGCGACAAAAGCCGAAACTTTTTCAATGTTTCGTGCGGTCTTCAGGAGCAAGTGGTAAGTTTCGGTTTCGGCTGAAACTGAGACCAACAGCGAAGGATTTCGATTGGAGGTTTCTGTTTCTATAGGACACTATAAGAATCCACGTGTCACATACCTTAGCGACGGTGGCGGCCACAGCGACGGCCACCGGCACCACGCTGAGCCCCACCAGCGTCAGCTGCCAGCCGTACGCGAGCGCCAGCCCGCCGCCCAGCACCACGGTGCCGAGCAGGTATGACGTCATCACCACGTGCTCGCCCACGCCGCCCTTCAGCTTGTCCATGTCCCTGTTGAAGGGGGGTTATCATATTTAGTGGACCTTTGACACTCTATCGTGAATTAACGGACCACTATAGGTGTTGCTGACACCGTAGCGAAAAAAAATATTAGAGTGTCCATTTGATTGTTAATAAAAACGATAGTGATTTTCGTGTTGGAAATATTTAATTAAAATTTTCAGATTCAAAGTTTATTCATGATAATTACGATGAATAAATGATTCTGATATCTGATTTTGAAAAGTAGGTGCAGTACGTACTCGGTGAGTGTGGCGGCGAAGTTCATGGTGGTGTTGGTGTCGAAGAAGGCGATCTCCTGGCGGATGACGGCGCGCAGCAGCCGCCAGCGGAGACGGGATATCTGCGGCGCGGGGATACATTCATCATCATCACCAATTTAAGAGCCACGCTCTTGTCGGGTCTAAAAAAGTAGCATGGAAAATGCTGCACCGACAAGAGCGTGGACAAATATTAACATAACATCTTCTTTTGACGTGACTTATTGTAGATTTGCCGCAAATGGCATTAACTACTTGGCGGGACAAATGGGGAGCGCTGAAGGCTCTCACCCGGTACAACGTTTAAGACAACAGGCCTGAGGGTGCCCAGTTGGGCGCGAACCTCGGCTCAGGGCGTCGTCTGAGAGGAAGAATATTTGAAAGAATTAATCGATCCTAGTGGGTCGATAGCGATAAGCGCTGATTGGGGGAAATCGTCGACCACGATTAACATAACAAATGCTTTACTGCACACATAGAAAAGATTTACGAACAAAACAAATATAGAAGAGTACAATGGGCGGCCTTACTGCTAAGTCTATCTACAGCACACCCCGGACACTTCATACAAAACACCTCATTTTACACAAACACATTGACGTTACACGCGCATCTGTGTGTGTGACGTCTGACGCCATACGATTGAAGACTAAAGTAAGACCGAGGGGGTGAGGTAAACTAGCTCAGCCGCTGGTGGGGAGCGGAGAGTTGCCGTGCTATACGTAGTATTATCCTTATAGGTTATAAGGATATCTGTATTGTGCTTCATTCAACAGGACTTTCAAAACTTTTGGTTTTGCTAGTCACGCCCGCGCCCATTCAAGAGCCCAGGGTAACACTGGCTAAGGGTGTCGCCGTCGAAGGATACGTCTGGGAGGACACCATCATCATCATTATCCTTATAGGTTATGCAATGTCTCACCATGGTGTTGGCGGCGGTGTTGGCGAGGAAGACGGCGAGCCCCGCGCTGGTGACCTGCAGCGCCATCACCGCGATGCTCGCCCACAGGAACGCCAGCGAGTCCTCCACCAGCGCGTCCATGTGCAGCGTCCTGTTGCCCGCTGGCCTGCAACACGATAAGGTACCAGTCCATCAGCATGCACCTCGTATAACAAATAGAGAACCAATCTCTGTAAAAAAGTTTCCGCGACGCATCTTGTAACAAGCGGCGTGTACAACCGATATTGCACTTTGTTTGAACAGCCATAACGTCTTAATTTGAGGAAACGAAGTTATTCTATCTACATAACTTAATGTATACGTATTTACAACGAGTTCGGACGCTTTTGTAGCAAAACTCCTTCTTATCGTGTGGGTTGTGAGGTGGAATACCAGCCTCATCGACCCTGGTGTCAGGGTTATGATTGAGCCGCCAAAGGCCCCTGACATGACTCATGTAACGACTACGTACTTACATCAGTAAGTAATAACTGGGACTAACGGGTTAACGTGCCTTCCGAAGCACGGATCATCGGGTGATAAGCCTGTAATGTCCTAACCAAGTTTGGTTTGGCAAGGGATCTCAAAGTCAAATCCTTAGCGATTGTGAGTCTGCTTATAGGATATTAGTGGCGATGAGCTTTCGTTTTTATTTCACTGTCGAGTGCTCGCTGTAGACCGTGTAAGCCGCTGGACGGCTGGAGAGTGGCACACAGGGAGCACCCGGTACCACGTTTAAGACAACAGGCCTGAGGGTGCCCAGTCGGGCGCGAACCTCGGCTCAGGGCGTCGTCTGAGAGGAATACCGCGCCACTAGAGTCGATTAAATCTTTCAAATTCATATTTGAATTTATTTTTGACCTCAGTATAAACTACAATTTATTAATTACAAGAAAAAACAAAAAGTACCATCTATAGTAGTGGCGTCATAACATACACAAAACGAAACCGGATTAAATCATAATTATTATTTGCCTGCGCCCGCGCCGGCGCCCACAAAAACTAATCGACTTGATCATTGACCGTTGACGAGCTCAAATGTGATCTAAATATAGCTTCATTTGAAATCAATTAATTACTTATAATACGACAGGTAGTTGGTGGCGGCAGTGGGGCGGGCTGCTGACACAGATATTAAAGGTTCGATGCCCTCAATACAGCTGATTGGAATCGTTTGTACCACGGAAGGTTTCCAGAAAATTCAAGGTTTATGTTCCTTTTTAAATAAGGACGTTGCGAGTGGCGGGCAAAAGGAAATGGCTTAGTTTGTGCTGTGATGGAGCCATGCTATGGCGCCATTCAGCATGGGTTTACTAGGGTGGTATTGAACTCCACCTGACGTCACAACTGGAGCAATACTCACAAGGCTCGCCCCCCGCCGAACCAGGGCAGCAGGCGCGCGTGGCCCGTGCTGGCGTCTGCCTTGTGCCGCGCCACGAACAGCGCCGTGAACTCCCCGTACACCAGCACCGCGGCGATCAGCGCCGCCGACGTCAGCCACGAGATGAGCACGCCCAGGACGGTCAGCCCGCGCTCCGACGCCGTCGAGTAGCGCCACTGGGGGGAACAGGCACATTTAGACTCAGCTGATTACTCAACACCAACCAACTGTGTGACAAACCATGGATCCTATGCGAATAAAAATTTGGATACAGGGGTCTACAGTCTACAACCCACTATAATACGCGGCCCTTCTTCTTCTATCGTGTGGGTTGTGAGGCGGATTACCAACCCCATCAACCCTGGTGTCAGGGTTACTATTGAGCCGCCAAAGGCTCATGTAACGACTACTTTCATCAGTAAGTAGTAACCGGGATCAACGGCTTAACGTGCCTTCTGAAGCACGTAGAGTGTGTGAGAGGGGGTCCTAAGTTCTTCATGAATGTGTTTAAGGCTTTAGGGAGCTAACATACTAAAAGACCTCCCTCCCATTTTAGGGTTTTCCTCTAATATCTCAAAAACGTTGAATGGAAGCAGCCTCCGTGGTCTAGTGGTTAGAGCGTTAGGCTCACGATCTGGAGGTCCGGGTTCGATTCCCGATGGGGACATTGTCGAAATCACTTTGTGAGACTGTCCTTTGTTTGGTAAGGACTTTTCAGGCTTGAATCACCTGAGTGTCCGAAAAAGTAAGATGATTCCGTGCTACGGAGGGCACGTTAAGCCGTTGGTCCCGGGGATTAGCCGTAATAACACCTCCACCAACCCGCATTGGAGCAGCGTGGTGGAGTATGCTCCATACCCCCTCCGGTTGATTGAGGGGAGGCCTGTGCCCGGCAGTGGGACGTATTTAGGTTGTTTATGTTAGGTATGTTATGTTGAATGGAAGGTCATAGAATTTTCTAAATCATTGTTATTATACACTTTTCTGAATTCATTTCCATTCGTCTTCGAGCTACACTACGCTACGCTATACATATCGCGCGTGGCATGCTACGGCTGCTCGCTGAAGCACCCGTTACCCAGCACGCAAGGTCACCCAAGGTCGCGCTGTCCCCGGCATTGGCCCGCCGCTGGTCCCCACCGGCACAATGCGCTCCCACGCCCTCTGAGAACACCCGCAAGGTTGTGTGTCCGCGAATAATGCTTTATTGTCAACTGCGACTTCTAATCTTGATGCTGTCCGCTCTGACGTCCTAATCTTGATCGTTGCTACAGTCACTTTTATGGGAAATTCTGTTTATTCTAAAATAAAATTAAAATAGGTAAGTACTAATCTAGACTTTTTGAGTGAGTTCATGTAGGATACAGAAATAACACGGGATATTTTAAATATCTTTACTCCTTATCATCATCAGCCCATTAACATCCCCACTGCTGGGGCACGGGCCTTCCCTATGGATGGATAGGGAGATCGCGCCTTAAACCACAACGCGGGCCCAGTGCGGATTGGTGGTTATTAACGACTGCTAATGCAGCCGGGACCAACGGCTTAACCTTCCGAAGCACGGAGGAGCTCGAGATGAAAACTTTTTTTTGTGGTCACCCATCCTATGACCGGCCTTTGCGAAAGTTGCTTAACTTCAACAATCGCAGACCGAGCGCGTTAACCGCTGCGCCACCGAGCTCCTCAAATACTCCTTATATTGTAACAAAATCCTCTAACCCGACCGACATTGCACCATAGACTAACCTTTCTTACTTTTTAAAACTGCCATACGTCCCATTCATTAACCATCCTCCATTCATACCATAAACAATCAAATTCCCGTTCATTATCCTTTCATAGTATTCTCACTTTCCTACATTCATTTATTTATTTATTTTATTTATTTATTTATTTGTACACAATGAAACAGACACAAGAAACATACAAAGAAAACAGATAGTACAGGCAAGCTTATCTCTAAACAAAGAGATTTCTTCCAGCTGACCTACGTGACAAGAGAGACTTTCAACGTATAATATTATATAGATAGACATACATACGCGTACAAATTATTTAGAAATTACTTATACTAATATAAGACACAATATTAACCTAAACCTACAAACCACATTTAAATAAATTATAATATAATATATATTTCATAAATATATAAACATATTATATACTTATTTGGATTATATTCATGTTTGGATTATAGATAATGTAACAATAGTCCCTGTGGTTCTGTGGTTCACCAGCTTGCTTATCAATCGGAGAGCGCCGGTTCGAGTCTCGGTATCAGACTTGCACCCGAGTTGAGTTATTAAGTAAGTAATTTATCTTAAGTGCAGTTTTCATTAACACTGATGGGCAGAGCTGAGCACTTATCAGAAGACGTTTGATACAAATAAAAAAAAAAATAATAATAAATCAAAAATCATTTATTTCAGACATGAATATATAAAAAGTATATTTATGAGTTTGAATATATCTCTGTATTTATAATTAAATGAATGTACCTAATTAAGTCCTATATCGGATACAATAAACAATATTTTCATATTTTTTTTTTTCATGATGGTGTGTGATGCGTGACAGTAGGACAGTATTTGAACCACTTATGCCTGTTAGTTCTGTTATATGATATGTTTTATTTTATGTGTTTTATATATTATGTGGAAACTTGTTTGTAACGGTATGGATTTATGTTATGTTGCAAATGAATAAATAAATAAATATTACATTAATTAATTACACACTTAAAAAAAATTAAATTACTTAAATTAAAATCAAAATTAAACATAGGAGCATATAAAAAACATAGAACACGTTCAGCTGCTTCTCTTCCCGGGCATGTCGTAAAAACCGACAGAGGGATTGTGTCCTCTAACATGATGGACTAATGCGTTATGGGCGATAGGCTGATCCCTTATCACCATAAGGTTCATCATATCCATCTTTGGACTTCGTATCAACAGTGGCTGCAAGTTGTCTTTGATTACTTGTGGCTCTGCCCACCCCATTAGGGATTACGGGCGTGAGTTTATGTATGTATGTAAAATCAAAATTAAAACCAAAATTAAAATACAATAAAATTAAAATTACTAGTAGTTTGTTTGTTTGATACGATTGCCTAGGACAACATACTAGTATACTATTACAATGAATTCCAAAATTTATTAAATAATCATTCTTACATTAATTATTTATGTAACACAGTTGTCTCGACCATTATAGACGGCGATACGGCTCACCTATCACGTTGGTCTAACAGAAAGCTCGGTGAGGTGTGGGTACTTAGTTCATCTTGCGATGGATGTGTGTGCCTCTGGCTGAGCTAATGTTATGTTTATTGGTAAAAAACTCTATGTCAGCTCTTGCGCATCTTTTCTCTGTCTGTGAATCATTCCGTGTCGCCCATCTCAATTTACCATACAATTGTACCTTCAAGAAGATCATTATGTACTCGTTACAGTGAGTACTTGATTATAGGATTATCATTTTCTGGGAAGTCTTACCCGTTTAGTTGGAAGCGTGATGTCGTGTCGTGGCTTTAATAATATGATAATACAAGTTCACAGGAAAATGGCCTCCGCGGTCTAGTGGTTGAGCGTTAGGCTCACGATCCGAGGTCCCGGGTTCGAATCCCGATGGGAACTATCACAAAAAATACTATGTGATCCCTAATTTGGTTAGAACATTACAGGCTGATCACCTGATTGTCCGAAAGTAAGATGATCCGTGCTACGGAAGGCACGTTAAGCCGCATGCGAGCACATGAACGTCGGAGTAGAAGCAGTCGCCGTAACCGAAATCGGCTGGATGACATCATCATCATCAAGTAGTCGTTACATGTCAGGGGCCTTTGGCGGCTCAATAGTAACCCTGACACCAGGGTTGATGAGATTGGTATTCCACCTCTCAACCCGTAGTCTCAACCCACACGACAGAAGAAGGAAAATGTTACCAATGTCTCAGAATTTAACGTGAAGGATTTTGAGAAAATACTCCCGATTACTCTAGCCGTCAGCTTCGTTTGTTTAGCACATTGAATAACCCTCCTTTTGCTTTGCTGTAGTCGGGTAAAAAAGAAAAATGAAGACTTTGATGAGAGTGGTAGAAGCGGAAGCGGTGTGCCAGGATCGTTGTGTTGAATTCCGTGCTCTCTGCCTACCCCAATAGGAAAGTGGTGTGATCTTATACATATATGTATGTCAACATAAATAAAGCTCCCAACTCGACTATATCCCAATTGGGGTAGTCAGAGGCACATCCATCGCAAGATGAACTAAATAGCCACACCTCACCGAGCTTTCTGTTAGACCAACGCGATCCTTAAGTTGTTAATTTTTCTAACTAAACTAGAACTTTAGTTCTAAATAAATAATTTATTGATAAAGAACATACATACATAAACTCACGCCCGTAATCCCTAATGGGGTGGGCAGAGCCACAAGTAATCAAAGACAACTTGCAACCACTGTTGATACGAATTCCAAAGAAAAAACGCAGGTCAGATTGATAAAGAATTCGTGGATTTTTTCAACAGTTGGCAGCTTAATTACTTTGTCGCCTGATTACCCATGGTTCTGCCCACTCCATTAGGTGTTATGGGCGTGAGTTTATGAATGATAACTAAGTACCTAAGTATGACAACTATAATTTAAGTACCAAGTTAGCAACTTTGGAAGGAAATATTTCAACTCTCGCGCCGCGTAAACCCCCGAGAGTAAATAATGCATATTACACTATACTTAGCACAGTTAATATACCGGTTCTGCGCATGCGCGGGTCATACTTAGGGAAATCTTAATGCGGAAAGCTCGTGCTACTTATAATAAATTCAGATTCGGAGGAAAACCCTAACGACCCGATTACTCTAGCCATTTAAGCCGATCAGCTTGCGACAACTCACACTTCATGACGCTGAAACCCCGCCGGCGTGGTCCACATTTTCCCTCAACACTACCGTACGGTACAGGTGACCAACCCATATCGCCCAACTATAAAAAAAAATACAAGCTCACGACTATATCGTAACTGGGGTAGTCAGAGGTACATCCATCGCAGATGAACTAAGTACCCACACCTCACCGAGCTTTCTGTTAGACCAACGTGATAGGTGAGCCGAATCGCCGTCTATAATGGTCGAGCCAAGTGTGTTAGTGAAAACTGCACTAAAAGATATATAAGTAATTAATTAAATTGTTTTGATTTGATTTGAATTAATATATACTTAGTCTATAATTTTGGAAATATTTTAGTAGGTACAGTCACGAGCAATATAATGTACCCACTTTAGGACTCTGTCGCACTAACATATTTGACATTTAGTGAGACGTACAGTTCAATTTGTCAAAAAAGTTAATGTGACATGGTAGCAAAGTGTATACATATTAATGCTCGTGACCGTACTGGTAACCTTTGGACCATCGTATCAAACTTCTTCGACTTTTAGCTGGTTACTGGTTAGCTCTGCCCACCCCATGAGTCGTTGCAGGCGTTAGTTTACATACGCACAGTACGCACGGTCATCATCATCACCAGCCCATTAACGTCCCCACTGCTGGGGCACGGGCCTTCCCTATGGATGGATAGGGAGATGGGGCCTTAAACCACCACGCGGGACCAATGCGGGTTGGTGGCTATTAACGAGTGCTAATGCAGACGGTACCAACGGCTTAACGTGCCTTCCAAAGCACGGAGGAGCTCGAGATGAAAACTTTTTTTTTGTGGTCACCCATCCTATGACCGGCCTTTGCGAAAGTTGCTTAACTTCAACAATCGCAGACCGAGCGCGTTTACCGCTGCGCCACCGAGCTCCTCAACGCACGGTCACTGACCTGCGTTATCCTCAAAGTGCAGTGCACTCGGCTACACTTGGAATGTGCCGCGGGGACTCCCGTATAAGCAATATGATCTAGGTCTACCATTTACAGCCAGTTTGAGGTCGCAGGTTCGAATCCAGCACAGGCCTAAACCAATGATAGATAGATAGATAAAATCTAGATGTACTTAGATGTTCGTGTAATTCAGGGTCCAGTACTGATGGAACACCCTGTGTACAGGTTTTTCGCGTCACTATCGTTAACTGACAGATTTATAACGGGGCAGGATTCGGGACAGCCTGTATAGTTATTTCATTACTTTTTATTGTAATACTGATGATTATTATATTACCGAAGTCGCTTTGTTTGAGTTTTTACTTAAAACACGGTAGTTATGACGATTCTGACAGATTGTCATCAGGTAAGGTGGCACACGATGCTTGTGTGCAAACGATATCTTCGTATTGAGTCTTCTTTTATCGTGTGGGTTGTGAGGTGGATTACCAACCCCATCAACCCTGGTTTCAGGGTTACTGTTGAGCCGCCAAAGGCCCCTGACATGACTCATGTAACGACTACGTAACGTCTCCGGAGCACAGATATCTTACTTTCGGACAATCAGGTGATCAGCCTGTAATGTCCTAACCAAACTAGGGATCACAAAGTGATTTTTGTGGTATGTCCCCACCGGGACTTCTGGATCATGAGCCCACGGCTCAACCGCTGGACTACGGAGGCCGTTTTTGTATTGATATTTATTTTCGTGTTGGGGTTGAGACTCGAGGATAAAAAGCGAAGGTTAGTAGGGCTGGCAGAGGAAGACCTTGACCAGTGATGTCCTTAGAAAAGGTTCAGTACGATCTACTCTGAACCGGCGTGCGTGTATGAAGCGATTGATGAACGTGGAGGAAGCAAGAGAAGTGTGTCAGGATCGAAGCAAATGGAATCCATAGTATTTGCTTACGTATGTATGAGTTTATGTATGTGTTGAGACTCAAAAATAAATAAAACAATTTAAGTAGTGCAAAATTTTATATTTCAATGTCGATGATGCAATGTGAGCGCGACCTCGGCTTACATTGTGGCGGGGTCCGCGGCCCCTCCAATATGGCCGCCCTCCGTAAATCAATTAATATAATTAGCTACTTATTATACTTACTTAAACTCAGATTAAATAATTATTACGTATTCATTATCGCATTCACTTTGAACAGTATCGGCGTAAAATTGTGAATCCGCGGTAGCCCTGGACACTTATAAGCAATAGGCTATAGTTTCCAACAAGTCAAATCAGTTACTTTTTACTAAACACGACTCCTATTAACGAGGTCCATTACGAGAGGCCACATCAAGTATAACTTTATTTATAATTTTCATTTTCCTCAGTTCATATTCTACGAACCTACATAAAAACGTCCTAAAATAAAATGTTTCTTTTTTTCTTGTTGTAACCGTTGCAGCCGTCTCGTGGGTATTTGCCACAATGGATCGTTCGCGATCATTTCCGCTGCCTTTTGTTTTTTTTTTAAATTAGTTTTGTTTTTTCTTTTTAAATTGTAAACGATGACTGGTGGTGTGCCGCCACGTGTGACACCAGCACCAACGTGGTGTTGGTTTTGGAACGTGGTAGTTTTATTGGTGTTTTGTTCTGTAGGTAGCTAACTATTTATATTTTGCTAGGTTATAATTATTTTGCCTTTGGTTTTGGCCAGGGCGGACAGAGTCGCCTTCTCTGCCCTCCACTGGGGCAATTTCTGTTCGGCGCGTCCTTGCCGCGGGGGTGGCCTCTTACTTCAGTAGGCCGGAGTGAGATGGTGGCTGAGTTCGAATAGGGACCCAGACCTACGGGGTATAACGTAGAACTCTTGCCCAGGGATACGGGTGAAGACCTCAACAGTTGCAGTGGCGGATTCGGAAGGCAATGCAGGACGGAAGGGGCAACTCGCAGGGACTGTAACCTGGAACCTGACAGAGGGCAGCAGTAACTGTCAGACGTATTCAGAGGCGGAGGACTGGAGTCTTAGTACGGCTTTGAAATAGACTACTCTGGGCGCCATCCCACTGTGAGGGAAACCACTGCCCTATTTTTCCCTAAAAAGTAGCATAGAGAATGCTTCGTTGATAAGAGCGTGGCTCTTGAATTAGTGATGATAATTATTTTGACCACAGAACTGCTTGGTGGTGAGGGTAACGATCAGTGATGCACCACTACCGGGAAAGTTCCCAAAATGGGAATGTTGCTGGGAATGTGGACACTAGCTGGGTTTTTCTTTTTTCAAATAGTTCTTTTTCCAAATAGTTCTTTTTTCAAATAGTTCTTTTTTCAAATAGTTCTTTTTCCAAATAGTTCTTTTTTCAAATAGTTCTTTTTTCAAATAGTTCTTTTTTAAATAGTTCTTTTTTCAAATAGTTCTTTTTTAAATAGTTCTTTTTTCATACATACATACATAAACTCACGCCCGTAATCCCTAATGGGGTGGGCAGAGCCACAAGTAATCAAAGACAACTTGCAGCCACTGTTGATACGATGTCCAAAGAGCTTTTTTCAAATAGTTCTTTTTTCAAATAATTCTTTTTTCAAATAGTTATTTTTTCAAATAGTTCTTTTTCCAAATAGTTCTTTCTTGTACTCTGGTCCTATCTTCCTCAAAGCTAGGTAATAAGGTTCTTTTTCGAGAATGTTTCCAAAGTGGGATCAATATTATGATTATGCTTTGTTTATTACCTTAATGCGTGCTATTAACGTGACCTTGTCGATATTATTAATTCAATGCGTTTATTTTGGTATGGGAATTGTACCACATTGTTGTATTTGTAAACCAAACACCATATCGACCTAGTTCACACACTGTCAACAAATCTTCTAATACCTACAAATATATAAAAATACTTTAAGTAATAAACAACATTGTGGTGAGACTTTCCTGGTTGACATTTTGTGCGAGAAAGATGAGTCCGTGTTTCGGAAGGCACGTTAAGCCGTTGATTCCGGCTACCCATATGCTTCCCCATCTTGCAGTGGAGCAGCGTGGTGGAGTATTCTCCATACACCCACATAGGCTTTCCCTCAAGCAACTGTTAGTGCACCCGCTATTATATTGTGGGACGTGTACGGTCACAAGCATTAATATGTATACACTTTGATACCATGTCACATTAACTTTTTTGACAAATTGAACTGTAAGTCTCACTAAATGTTAAATATGTTAGTGCGACAGAGTCCTAAAGTGGGTACATTATATTACTCATGTCTGTATGTATCAGCTGTTTATCAAATCAAATACACTTTATTGCTTTTTGTATGTATAGAGAAAGCTCCATACAAAGCAGGAAATGTAATATTATCGTGCGTGCGTACTGACTGAACCGTTGCGTAATACGCGAATTACAGTTGTGGCGGCGTTGCCATGGCGACGCGTCACAATATGGCCGGTCAAGGCCGCGCGTGCGCTGCCCGCAGTGAGCTGTACGCGGGGGATACGCTTCATTTACACTACTACGTTAAATATACATAACATAAACAGCCTATATACGTCCCACTGCTGGGGATAGGCCTCCCCTCTTTCAACCGGAGGGGGTATGGAGCATACTCCACCACGCTGCTCCACTGCGGGTTAGTGGAGGTGTTTGGGCTAGTAGCCCAGGACCAGTATGCCTTCCGAAGCACGGAATCATCTTACTTTTCGGACAATCAGGTGATTCAAGCCTGCAATGTCCTTTCCAAACAAAGGACAGTCTCTCAAAGTGATTTCGACAATGTCCCCATCGGGAATCGAACCCGGACCTCCAGATCGTGAGCCCAGCGTTCTAACCACTAGACCTTGGAGGCAGGCACGTTAAATATAAATCGATGTATATTTTATGTTTAAGTTATACCTGTCATTTTCTTATCCGCCGAAAAGGAAAGGTAATTGACAGACTCATCCCTCAAAGTTTTCGTTACGATGTCACTAATATCCTGTATAATCTACTATAATACACTACAGTCTACCCCCTTCGTCTACAGGCGTGATGTTCTTATTTGTCTAAAGTGCGTAAGTTTTTCTGCCTATCCATTTGTCCAGTATATCTATGCGTAAGAACGATAAATAAACTTGTAGATAACGCGGGTCACGCGTGATAGCCGGTGATTTGAATGGCGACACGCTTGATGTCTTAGGCGAGCTCACCTTTGACCTGACAGGGGGACGTGTCGGCAAAACCGACAGAGGGATAGTATACATACATAAGAAGGGGTGGGCAGAACTACAAGTAATTAAAAAACTATTTGCAGCCACTTTTGATACATAGTCCTAAGGTGGATAATGATAAACCGTGTGATGATAGGTGATCAGCCTATCGCTCTTACAGATGATCCTTCATGACAGAGACACACAGAGGGATAATATGATAAATCAATACTTATTATGTAGGTAATGCGCCGATCATACGGTTCATGGTATCAAAACTGGCTGCAAATTGTCGTTCGATTACTGGCGATGCAATCCCCCTGTCGGTTTTAACGACATAGCCGGATATGCGTGATTTATAGCATACCTAGAAGTCATCATCGTCACAGGATTTGACAGGTCCTTTTTTTTTAGAGAAGCAACTGCCCGTCTGACCTTCCAACCCGCGCAGGGAAAACCAGCCCAATACAGGTTAGGTCACATACCTCCGAGAATGCATTTCTCGGGAATGTGGGTTTCCTCACGATGTTTTCCTTCACCGTGGTAATCATAGAATAGAAAAGAGATAAAAGTATTGTTTGTAATTAATCTCTTCGCTGCTTCTTCCCCTGTGGATTCTGAGGTCAATGACCACCAACCCTGATGTCAGGGTTACTACTGAGCCGCCAAAGGCCCCTGACATGGCTCATCAGTAAGTAGTAGTAGGAAGCAAAGGCTAAACGTCCCTTCCGAAGCAAGTATCTTACTTTTGGACAACCGATTGATCAGCTTGTAATATCCAAAGTGACTTTTCTGTTAAGTCCCCACCGGGTTTCGAACCCGGGACCTCTGGATCGTGAGCCCAGCGCTCAACCACTGAACCATGGAGGCGGTTATCATAATTATAAGTGGTAACGTGAGCAGTTCATCGGCCTGCTATCAAACACCACTTCAATGCGGTGTATTTGTTTGTTGACAATTACATTCGATTATACTTATTAAATTCTCTTTAACCATAAATACTTGTACATGTCTATGTTTGCAATAGGCTGATAAGCAACTGAAAGCATTCTGTACATTTTCCTTCAGCCTTATCGCTATCGGCCCACTAGGGTCGATTTATTCTTTCAAATATATTCCTCTCAGACGATGCCCTGAACCGAGATTCGCGCCCAACTGAGCACCCTCAGGCCTGTTGTATTTCTTGTATCGGCTGAGAGTCCTCACTTGTCCAGCCAAGTAGTTAATGCCAGAAACCAGAATCATTCTGCTGCTGCTATCGTGTGGCTTGTGAGATGAATTACCAACCTCATCAACCCTGGTGTCAGAGTTACTATTGAGCCGCCAAAGGCCCCTGACATGACTCATATAACGACTACGTACTCACATCAGTAAGTTATAACCGGGACCAACGGCTTAACGTGCTTTCCGAAGCACGGATCATCTTACTTTCGGACAATCAGGTGATCAGCCTGTAATGTCCTAACCAATCTAGGGATCACAAAGTGATTTTTGTGATATGTCCCCACCGGGAATCGAACCCAGGACCTCCGGATCGTGATCCTAACGCTCAACCACTGGATTACGGAGACCGCTATATCAGAATCATTTATTGAACGTAATTATCATGGATAAACTTGTTGAAGGTCAATGTAACATTTTTGAATTTACGTCATTTCGCAAGCAAGGTGTTATGGCTGAGGAGAAGAAATGACAAGAAACTGCAACAGCAACACATCTTTTAAATCAATGAGGAATTCGTATACCGAATTGTAGCGTTGAATAAGTCATGCCAAAAAGAAGTTGACAGCACACCCCAAATGGGTTACAGTTGCACACCAACGGAATGCCTATTTTACTATTTTCTCTATTTTACTCCTCACACTAATTCAAACGGTTTTGTCCTCTTTAATCGTCTCAATACATACATACATAAACTCACGCCTGTTATCCCTAATGGGGCGGGCAGAGCCACAAGTAATCAAAGACAACTTGCAGCCACTGTTGATACGATGTCGTAAGCTGGATATGATGAACCTTATGGTGATAAGGGATCAGCCTATCGCCCATAACATTAGTCCATCATGTTAGAGGACACAATCCCTCTGTCGGTTTTTACGACATGCCCGGGAAGACAAGCAGCTGAACGTGTTCTATGTTTTTTATTTGCTCCCAGAACAGCATAGAAGCACAAGTATAAGTAGTATGTTTATTATAAACATCAATAAAATGTAATATACAATAAAGGTGGCAAGAGGAAGGAAAACATCGAGCCATACCGGTTGGTTATCGCAACGTAGTTATGCAGCCTACACCTCCTAGAATTGTTATCAGTACGGGTGGCCGCCGCTGACTCGAGTCGCGCCATGGCCACCGCGAATTGCCGCGTAAGCTTTCGTCCATTCTTGTTACTGGAAGCGAGGTGTGGGATGCATCCGGCCCAGCGAGATATGCATGATAGTTTTAGTTTAGCTTTTAGTCTTGTCTAATAACTCGAATGTAGAGCACAGCTCCATTTTTAATAATATAAAATTCAAACTTCAATTTTGTATTTTTTAAAAACGCTCTACCGCGTTCCCAAAATCTTACTGGCGCAGCCGGTAGGATTATTCGCGAAAAAGGACTGATCTCGAGGACTCTAAACATCGGTTTTCGGGTGAAACGAGTGAATAATCTGCGAACCAAATAAATAAGTAACGATTATCGGCGCGAGAGACAAGACTCAACATCTGGAGCAGCACTGCTATAGAGGGAGGAAATGAGAGCAGCCAGGCTGTGAGTAAAACCTTTCATTCCTGTTTTGTCCAGTTCTATTCCCTTTGGCAGTCTAGTTTAGTGTAGGTAACGTTTCAGACGACATAGCTGAACCTTATCTGATTTTCTTTTGCTCGTATTGCACTACATTGGCAATACCCATATTTTAATTAAGTGATTTAAATTATATAACTCACTAAATCGGAGTTATAAGTGTACTTTTAATTTAGGAAGAAGCTTTTATCATTCTATTTTACCTTTTTAACTATTTTATTTTTGTGTTTTCGTGCTATTTCCTGTGTCTTATTTTACTTGTGTATAGCTTACGTTTCTTTTTTTTATCTTTTATAATTGTGAAACCCCAAAAAAATAATAATAAAAAATAAAAAATGGAAGGAAACATTACTGTTATTCCGAGAGAGATGCTGTGTCTCATTCCCAGATTCGAAGGGGAACCCAATTTGATCAATCTTTTTGTCAGAAAGAGCGAATACGTTTTGGACTGTTTTACGCGACAAAACAATATTGCCCAGAACACTTATGTTCTGCATTCAATTTCAAGTAGGCTTGGTGGTAGAGCGGCAGCACTAATAAGTGAGAGAGAGGATGTGACTACATGGGAGCAATTGAAATCTCTGATAGTGCAACATTTCGGTGATCCGCGATCGGAAGAGTGTGTCGCAATAGAACTAGAGTCGCTTAAAATAAAGCAGGGTGAATCTCATTTAGACTTTTGCCATCGTATTCAATCCGTGCGTAGCACGCTCTTCTCGAAAGTAAACCTTTTGAATGACGAGGGTGTTAAGGCCGCAAAGATGATTATATATAATAACACAGCTCTTAATACGTTTTTATACAACCTGTCCGAAGACATGATTCGTATCGTGCGGTTAAAAAATTGTAGTAATTTAGAGCAGGCTTTGAGCGTGGTTCTTGAAGAAGAGAATTTTCGAAATCAGTACATGTCTAAAAAACAAACCAGGCAAAGTAACCAAAATTCACAAAATCTTCAAACTTCACAGAACCCCCAAAATGTATTTGGCTTTAAACCTACAAACTTTCAAACTATTCCTATTCAAAATTTTACTAAACCCGTGGACCAGCAAAACTTCCGTTTTCCTGTGCAACAAGGGTTCCGTTTTCCTGTACAGCATAAGTTCGGAGCTCCAGTACCGAACTCAGGTTTCCGAATTCCGTTACAACACCGATTTGGAGCCCCAGTACCAAATTCCGGTTTTATAATACCTCGGCAAAATTATGCTGGCGTTCCTAATCAGTATCGATTCGGTAATCCATACCCTCAACCAAATACGCGCTTTTTCCAACCTAACCAAAATCAAAATCAATTTAGATTTGGTGTTCCGAATACACAACCGCAACAAAATCGCGTTCAAAACCCTCAAATAGGGTCTGGAGACGTTTCAATGCGCACCGCACCGCCTATTAGACAAAATATGATTTATGACCAACAAGACGTATTTTACACTGACTCTGAGACTGAATCGACTCCTGTCGGTTACGAAAACTATTATTGCGAAGATCAATTTTATTTTAATGATGGTACCCCATTCGAACCCCAATTGATTGACGAGACCCCTGTCGAATTTCAAGTTATTGAATCTACAGAGAGTGACCCACAATGTGAACATAAGGAGTCAAATTTTCGTTCAACGGCCTCATGCCCTACAGTCCCGAGATAGTACAGTTAAATTGTAACAACACATTGAAACTTCCTTATATTAACATCCCTGAAATTAAATCTCGTTTCATGATCGATACCGGTAGTACAAGATCATTCATTAGCCCTACAAAAGCCAATCAGTACTTTTCTGATTTTAAATATAACGAACCCTTCGAAGTAGTGAGCACACATGCACGTAGTTGCCACGGTGAAGTTATATATATACCTCTTTTCAAGACCTTTAAAAGCTTCGACAAACATAAATTCTACATTTACAGTGTTGATGAGCGGTACGACGGATTGATTGGGTCAGATTTATTAAAACAGTTAGGCGCGATAGTGGACATGGAAAATCAAGTCTTACGTACAAAAAATGTAGAGATTCCGATCATTTATAATCCACCGTATGAAATCACCCTTGAACCAAGAACTGAAACTCGTGTAAAGGTTCCCGTTGACCTTCCAAATGGTGAGGCGATTTTAGACTACCTAGATCTTGGTAAAGGTGTACGCATGCCAAGCGCCCTTATAACATGTAAAAACTCATTCGCTTATACAGTCCTACAAAATATATCAAACGACAAAGTGACCCTAACCTTTGAGAGACCGTTCAAAGTTACGAAGTTCCAAAATGACGCATGTGAAGTAAACACGGTAAACAACAACGATTTTGAAATTGACGAAATGCTCAAACAAAATTTAAATAGATTACGTACCGATCACATGAACTCTGAGGAGAGAAAGGCGATAATTGCTCTTTGTCATGAATACAAAGACATCTTCTACTGCGAGAGTTTGCCATTGACCTTTACGAACCAGGTCAAGCATCAAATCCGGACTCATAATGAAAATCCGATTTATTCCAAGCCATACCGTCACGCACCCGCCGAAAACGATGAAATAGAGAGGCAAATCGAAAAACTTCTTAAGGATAACGTCATCATAGAATCCTATTCACCTTGGAGTGCACCCGTGCATCTAGTGCCTAAAAAGCTAGATGCTACTGGTGAAAGAAAATTCCGAATGGTTATCGATTATCGACGTCTAAATGAAATAACTGTGGATGATCGATACCCCTTGCCTAATATTTCCGACCTTTTTGATCGTTTGGGACGCGCAACTTATTTTAGTACGATCGATTTGGCAAGTGGCTACCACCAGATAGAGGTCGAAGAAGCATCCAGAGCGAAGACAGCCTTCACAACATCATCAGGGCATTATGAGTTTCTGAGAATGCCGTTTGGTCTCAAGACGGCGCCTGCCACCTTCCAACGTACCATAGACAACGTACTACGTGGTCTACAAGGCATTCACTGCCTTGTCTATCTTGACGATATAATCATATACTCTTCAAGTTTACAGGAACACCTCGACAAGCTACGTAGAGTTTTTGAGAGACTAAGGCAAACCAACTTAAAGGTGACCTTAGATAAGTGTGAGTTCCTACAAAAAGAAGTTTTATATTTGGGCCATCAAATTACCAAAAATGGCCTAAAACCTAACAGCGATAAAATCAAAGCTGTTTTGGAATTTCCCTTACCTAAAACCCCTACAGAAATTAAAAGTTTCTTAGGCTTGATTGGCTATTACCGAAAGTTTTTAAAAGATTTTTCAAAATTAACTCAACCCTTAACAAACTGTTTAAAAAAGGGCAAAAGAGTTGAAATTACTCCTGAATTTGTAACAGCTTTCGAAAAGTGCAAGGAACTGTTAGTAAATGCGCCCTTACTTCAATTTCCAGATTTTTCTAAACAATTCATACTTACTACAGACGCTTCAGATTACGCTTTAGGGGCAGTACTTTCTCAAGGCCCCATCGGTAGTGACAAACCAGTGGCATATGCTAGTCGATCGCTAAACGCTGCAGAGACTAGATACAGTACGATAGAGAAGGAACTCTTAGCCATAGTCTGGGCGGTGAAACATTTCCGTCCCTATTTATACGGAAGAAAATTCACAATATTTACTGACCATCGACCACTTGCTTGGTTAAATTCAATTAAAGAGCCGAACAGTAAGTTAACGCGATGGAAATTACACCTAGCAGCATACGACTTTGAGATAATCTACAAAAACGGTAAACAGAACACCAATGCGGACGCACTGTCGCGAATAAAATTAAATATTTTAAATAACGACGAGACTTCCTCAATTAGGGTGAATATAGACGACAATGAGACGATCGAAATTTCTGACTCTGAAGAGACACTAAGTATTGCAAATAGCTATGACGATCTTGACAGAAACCAACTGGAAAGTGAATATCCGATAGTGTCGCCTACTTCTAGTACAATCACCGCAGCAAGCTCTAAATCGGACACAATTCACTCTGCCCCGGACATAGATACTAATGGCATTCCAATCCTTCACGAAGCGATAGATACCAAACCAAATCAGTTACTTATATATTCATGGAATAGACAAAAAACTACAGTCAAAGATCTTTCTAACAAAAAACAAAAAATCTTAGAAGTTCACTTACCTACAGATAATTCGGAATTAGTAAAAGATTTTCTTTTGAAGCACATTAAACCTAAAATAAAATATTTCATATATTTTGAAGACGACTTACACAGAAAATTATTTACAAATGCGATCATTAAACTTTTTAAAAAGGATATAGTTAAAATTTTCGAATGCACACAACGAGTAATTAATGTTGAAGATGAAGAAGAACAACGTCAAATCATATTGAAATACCATTCTGGTACTACGACACATCGTGGTATTCGAGAAACTCTCATAAAACTGAAACGAACTTATTATTGGAATAACATGGAAGTGACGATCGCAAGTGTTATAAATGCGTGTGAAGTCTGCAAACAAATGAAATATGACCGAAAACCCTTTAAGCCCGAACTACAACTAACGCAAACTCAGTTGAAACCTTTTGAGGAACTTTTCATTGATTTATTCTCAATCGAAGGGAAATCTTTTCTTACTATCATAGACGCCTTCAGTAAAATCGGTCAAGCTTTAGAAATATCAAACAAATCCACCCCGGAAGTAGTGCGCGCTTTAATTAAATATTTTTCATACTACGGGACCCCCTCCAAAATTAGCGCAGATTCTGGAAGTGAATTTAATAACGCCTTACTCAAAGAAACATTACAATTTTACAAAATCGACCTTCATATTTCGACACCTCATAACCCAAATTCTATGGGTCTAGTTGAACGTTTCCATTCCACCATTCTGGAAATATACAGACTTGCCAAGTACGAGCACAAATTGACAGATGCTGCAACGGTAATGACGTATGCAGTTATGTCATACAATAATACTATTCATTCCACTACTGGTCTGACACCTTTTGAGGTCGCCTTTGGACATACGAATGCATGTAGCACGTTTCATGTAGATTTTACTAAACAATATACCCAAAAGTTGGTTAGGGATCATGCCAAGAGAACTGAATATCTTTACAAATATTTGACTGACAAGATGATTGAAAGAAAGGAAAAGATTAGGAATAAACGGGGAGGTGAGAAAGAGTTCGGAGTGAGTGAAGAGGATGATGTATTTGTAAAAGGTGTGAATACCCGAAGAAGTAAAGATAAACCACGTTTTCAGAAGGCACACGTAACAGGTGAGATTATGAGAGGAATATTACCTGTGGAAGTTAAGGGTCGCGAAACACAAGTCCCCATTAAAGACGTCAAACGTCCTTCACAGGTTCACGCTGCTACTGGTGCCGGCAATGGCAGCCCTCGGCCTTCAACTTCAAAAAATCAATAACAACCCAGGCGTTTTACCCGTTAAGGAAGGCCAAGCGGTTATTAGTTCTGACAAATGGATTGTTCTAAAAGTATTAGATTTGCAAGTGTTACGAGAGGATTTGGAATTCAACGTCAACCGATACTCTAATTTAAACAATCACGTCTTATCCTTTTTTGATAAACAGAAACTACAATACGAGATACATAACATTAAAATCCAGACAGATCATCTAATGAACATGACAATAGACAAATTCAGTCAAATCATCCCGCTGCAGAGATCTAGGCGTGGAATTTTAAATCCTTTAGGCTCTTTGATAAAGGCCATAACCGGTAACCTCGATAACGAGGACGCAATCAAATACGAGAAATTGATAAATAGCATAGGTAAACGTGAGAACATACTTATGGAAAGGATTACTCTAATCTACAAAATTATGCATTCATTTGTTAATGTTTCAAAATCTACCAGAAACAATTTCGTCCAGGTAGATAAATCACTGTGGGAAATTCGCAAACAACTAAATGAGACAAGTAAAACCCTATTGTACACTCAACTGGTAAATGCTTATAATTTATTTTTACACACCTTTGAAATGATATATATAAAACTGGACGAGGTTGAAACTGCTGTAGCTTTTAGTAGGCTCTACACTCTACATCAATCTATCATTAATACTAATGAATTGTTAAATATATTAAGTTCTATCGCCAAATCTCATAGATTACTATTTGATGTTAATTTAGAAAACTTACAGAAATTGGAGCAAAATATCCAATTGAAAGCATACACAAAAGGAAATCAGATAACGTTTATATTAGAGATACCTTTAATTTCAAAAGAAAATTATATATACTATAAAATGATCCCGTTACCTATTACCAATCCATTTAATCAAACGACTCTCATTCTACCCAAAAATCCTTACCTTATCCTGGAAGGGTCCAAAGCAGTCTGGCTAAAGCAACCCTGCAGAGAAGTCGACAAAGAATTCTTTATGTGTTTTAAAGATGAATGGCAGCAACCTCCGGCGGATCCATGTATCGAAGATCTCATCAGGTTTTCATCTAACACCAGCAATTGCAACCCTATCCTGGTCACAGTTAACAATATCAAAATAGAGCCCTTAAAACCAAATCAGTGGATTGTATATAGCAAACTGGAAAACATACTGAAGAAATCGTGTGGGCTAGAGGAAAACCGGGAAATCATAAAGGGCACATACATACTTACTATAGATGATGACTGTAAAGTGAACATCAACGAATTGATGCTGGAAAGACATCAAACTTTTGGCGCACCTGTAACCTCATACAAAACGGCCTTCATGACCTTACCTGACATATTAAAGACCGAACCAGTACCAGCAAGCAGACATCTCAATTTAGATGAAACAGCACTGATGGAACTGCAGACGGTTTCGATGGAAGCGGAAAGAGCATTCAATCGTGATGGTGAAAGTGAAAGTGTAATAAAGGTGAAAAGTATTAGTTTAGGAACGGTTATTTTATATGTATCTTTAGCTATAAGTCTCTGTATATTCATAGTATATAAATTTAAGTTACATTTATTATTATGCTATCAAAGTCATCAAAATGGAAATGATGACTTTGATTCTAACGGGGGAGGAGTTATGCAGCCTACACCTCCTAGAATTGTTATCAGTACGGGTGGCCGCCGCTGACTCGAGTCGCGCCATGGCCACCGCGAATTGCCGCGTAAGCTTTCGTCCATTCTTGTTACTGGAAGCGAGGTGTGGGATGCATCCGGCCCAGCGAGATATGCATGATAGTTTTAGTTTAGCTTTTAGTCTTGTCTAATAACTCGAATGTAGAGCACAGCTCCATTTTTAATAATATAAAATTCAAACTTCAATTTTGTATTTTTTAAAAACGCTCTACCGCGTTCCCAAAATCTTACTACGTCGTAAATAGTCGTAGTATCAATATTCTACCGTTTGGTAAACCCGTCCCACTCGCACCATACATCACCATACACGCTAACATTCAATACAGCTATAATTAACATTAAACGCTAGGTAAGTACTTAAACTACTCAATTTATTATAATAACGGTGCTAATTCCTGTAAACACCATCTAATTTTATTTTAAGTTATATCTGTCATTTTCTTATCCGCCGAAAAGGAAAGGGAGGGGTAATCGACAAGCATAAAATTTATGGAACACACGTCAGTTGTAAGCACAAATCTAAACCAACCGTCTAAAAATTTTACATCAGTCAATAACCCGACACAGTTAAGTAGGCAGCACGTCAAACGGATTGCATACCAGCGACGCACCTTTTTGATTCGCCCGGGTTATTCATTCATTTACTCATTCTTCCTAAAATTAAGAGCTGTGAATCATCCGACCCTTTCCTTTTCAACGGATATGAAAATGACAGGTATAACTTAAAATAAAATTAGGCGGTGTCTGCAGGAATCGCGGCCAATACCTACTAATTTAATAGTATTATAACATATTTTGCATATCCTTCCCTTGTAGTGAAACCATTATACAGGTGTTTGGTGCATCGTGAGCTAAATCGAATATTATGATGATTGGGGAGTCTTTGGCTAAAAAGTTTTTTAATAAAATTTTAATGTAGATTTTTATAAATTTTCACCTAAAACCATTTAAAGTCAGTATAACAAAATCCGTTGGGCCAAGATTTTTTTTTTGTAGTAGCCTAAGACCCCACCAATCATCATATTCGATTTGTCACACGATGCACCAAACACCCTGTATAATGGTTTTCACTACACTACAAGTCATACTACTAAGTATGACTTGTTTTTGTGTGTGGTGTCTTTTTATAAGTAATAATAAACTATTTTTATTCTAATCTAAACCACGTAAGCGTTTTTAAGAATAAAAATACAAGTTTCAAAACTAAAACCGGACTACGGAAAAATCACAATGGTTAGCAAACTCTTAGGACAGACAAGCATTAGCCCACGGCTATCTGTTAAACATCACTATTTGGAAGAATTTCAGATAAAAGATAATATTTTCTCGTTAAGTACATACTTATTTTTTCTACTCTGGGCGCCATCCCACTCGCGTCAGACAGAGTACTGCGGGGCGGACGGAAGGCAAGGGGGAAACCACTGCTCTTTTTTTCCATTAAAAGTAATATGGAGAATGCTACACCGACAAGAGCGTGGCTCTTATATTAGTGAACATGTGACATACTTTTTAGAGCACACACATTTACATTCTGATGTGAGTTTCTTCAAGAAACAAAATTCAAATTCTAAAATATCTTTATTCAATAAGTAGTAACAGTGAATCGTCAATTTTTACATAACAAGCGTCTCATCCGCATTAAAACTAACGAAACCTAGATTTATTTCAATTAATTTAATTCCGGGTACCACGATTTTTTTCCAGGATTGCCTCTACTGCCAGGTTTTCCGAATGGCATTTTTCAAAATGGCGTTTAAGTACGTGGTTATCCTATAAGAGACGATATATTACTTACACAACTAATTAGTTGTACCTACTTACATAATAGTAGTTTTTATTAATACATCAGAATATTTTATCAAATATAATTACAAATTAAACATGAATACAATTATAAATTAACAATAACAAAAAAAAATAACATATAAAAATTAATTATTAATATTTAATTAAAAATAATTAATTAGTTTAGCGTTAATTATGTAATGTGTTTTTATACGTAAATTACTACTTTATCTATACACAATACGGGCTGTTAGTGACATCGTAACGAATACTCAGGAGGATGATTCAGACCATGATTCTTAAGTAGAATTATTATTATTTTGTATTTGCTACCTTAGCAATAAGGCCGCCTGTTGTACTACCAATTTAATTATAATACTAATGTATTTTTAATGTGATTTAAGTGCAATAAAGAGTTTTTGTATTGTATTGTAGAATTTTCCACTTGATATCAACTCAGAATCACCCTTAAAGTTTTCGTTACGATGTCACTAACACCCTGTATAATTTATATATTTCCATTTAATCATTTATACCTCTATATTATTTTCTTCATTACGGAAACTGACAGCTTGGACAATAGTTACTTAACGGTAATTCTAAATGCATTTACTATAAAAGCCGGGGTCAAAGGCTTAACGTGCCCTCTGAAGCAGGGAATCTTTGTTTTTCGGACAATCAGGCGATTCAAGCCTGCAATGCAACACCTCCACCAACGCGCAGTGTGGTGGTGGAGTATGCTCCATGCTGTTTATGTTATTTTACAAATAACAGCAATAATTATATCTAATAATAAATCAATATATATTCATGTCGGCAGTAACACGTGTAATGGTTGTGTTGTACGGATAATGAAACCATAACATTATGAGTGTTGTGGGCGGCGCGGGCGGCGGCCGCGGGAATGTCCCCATTTTGATGGGAACGTCCCCCGTGGCAAAAAGGAAATAACTTTGTTAACTAACCTGAACAGCAAGGAAGAGAGAGACTCGAGGCCTTTGAAATGTGGTCTTGGAGGAGGATGGAAAGAATAAGTTGGACTGAAAGAGTTACTAATGAGAAAGTGATAAGTAGTAAGAGTAAGGGACAAGAGGCAAATATTGAGAGTTATTGAGGAGAAGAGAGGCAAGATGATTGGACACATAATAAGACACGACGAATTTATTAAAAACATCATAGAAGGGAAGCTACAGCGAAAGAGAGGAAGGGAATGACCAAGAAGAGCTTATAGAGTTTACAGTTTTCAGCTTGCCTCAACCTACCCAAAAATTCTTGCCAGCTCTCCTACTATTACATGGAACAGATTAAAGAGAAGGCGAACATCGTGTCTTATGAGGTGAAGGAATTGGCCTTTGATAGACAAGAATGGAGAATGCTACACCGACAAGAGCGTGGCTCTTAAATTAGTGATGATGAGGCAAATGAGATCAGAAAACAAGAAAGAGTTTTTACTGCTGGGAACATTTCCACTTTGGCAACATTCCCGTGGACGGCGCATCGTTGTGTGATGATGACCCCATCAGGAAATACCGACCATGCAGGTAGTTCATTATATAGTCTGCGGCGCGCGGCGGATGGTTATCTAACAACTGTGTCACCCGATGTGTTTATTGATTTATTTAAATCAAACGAAACTGCGGAAACGATAGTCAAGATTTTGACAAATAATCGATTGACCTAATCTCGACTGATACATCACTATGCTAATGGACGTCACAACACTGGCCGTTGGACTTTGACAGATCTCATTCGTTCCGCGCATTGGAGCTAATGTAATAAAAATCTGTTATCTTAATTGATATATAATTGCTAATTGTAACAGCCTCTGTGGTCTAGCGGCTAGGGCGTTAGGCTCATGATTTGGAGGTCCGGGAACGATTCCCGATGGGGACATTGACGAAATCAGTTGTGAGACTGTCCTTTGTTTGGACTTCACGGGCTTGAATCACCTGATTGTCCGAAAAAGTAAGATGATTCCGTGCTTCGGAGGGCACGTTTTGCCGTTGGTCCCGGCTCCTTCTCTCTCTCTATTTAAGAGCTGCGCTCTTGTCGGTGGAGTAATCGCCATTCCTCTCTTCTCCCCGCCAAATCCTTGACCTCCCGATACGACACGACCTGCACCTTCTCTTTTATTTCATAAATGTTCTCCTGTCTACCCCTTCCTCTCTTTCCTTCAATTTTCCCCGCCCGGCGGGCCCGGCGGGTTTTTCTTGGTCCCGGCTATTAGCCGTAAAAACACCTCCACCAACCCGCATTGGAGCAGCGTGGTGGAGTATGCTCCACACCCTGGCCTGTGCCCAGCAGTGGGACGTATATAGGCTGTATATGATTATGATGAATCACTAATTGTACTAAACTAGCCGTTTTGTTTAATAATACATAATGAACACTATGGTCCTGTAGTTCACCGGTTTGCTTCTCAAACGGGGAGCGCCAGTTCGAACCCCGGTGGCGGACTTGCACTAATGAGTTATTAATTCATCTCAAGTGCAGTTTTCACTAACACAGTTATCTGGACCATTAAAGACGGCGATACGGCTCACCTATCACGTTGGTCTATATCGGGGTAGTCAGAGGTACATCCATCGCAAGATGAACTAAGTACCCACACCTCACCGACCTTTCTGTTAGACCAACATAGGCGGTATCGCCGTCTATCTTCTTCTATCGTGTGGATTGTGAGGTGGATTACCAACCCCATCAACCCTGGTGTCAGGGTTACTATTGAGCCGCCAAAGGCCCCTGACATGGCTCATGTAACGACTACTAACTTACACCAGTAAGTAGTAACCGGGACCAACGCTGCCTATAATGGCCAACGTTATCATAACAGTTACTAAATAACGCTACTGGATACCTAGCGTTATTATTACGTAACTAGGAAGAGATACAATGTCCATCCCGTGGCCTCGCCCGCCATTGTTATACAATATTGCATTTAGCATAATTTCGCTGTTGCCACCTGAATTATGCGGAATTATCGAGTATTGTGGTCAGGCGATCGTTACGTAGGGGTAGGTCAGTTACGGCCGTGATTGGAGCCATTGATTGGCAAAGCCTTTCATACTTATATTTACAATACATCATCAGCCCATTAACGTCCCCACTGCTGGGGCACGGGCCTTCCCTATGGATGGATAGGGAGATCGGGCCTTAAACCATCACGCGGGCCCAGTGCGGATTGGTGGTTATTGTCTTTAATTTGGGCTCTCAGCTCCCCATTGTCATTCAGAATTTGCCTTTCCACTGTTTTAAGACAGTAGTTAAACAAAAACTTTACAAAAAAGGTTATTATATAAAGTTAGTGATTATTTAGAAGATATGAATGCATGGGATTAACTGTCTGAGAACTGATATTAGGCAGCTAAATTACTCAATTGTATACCAATATTTTATATTTATTTTTATTTTTTTAAAGAACGTCTAGGGCCCTGTGCTGAGGTTTTTCTGACAGCTTCTTTTCCCCGGCTATACAGGTTGTGAGAAGCTGCAGTAGTTTTAGGCGGATGAGACGGCGATAAAAATTGACGATTCAAAGTGTAACTATGTTACATACTGAATAAAGATATTTTGAATTTGAGTTTTCAGTTTGCCCGGCCAAGTAGTTAATGCCATCTAAAAAGAGCCTAGGAACATAGACAATGGAACAAATTAAGTAACAGTTACAAATGGTAACTAGATAAATACTTATTAGTAATAGGCAAATTATAATCAGGTATAATTACAAGACGGCACGACCCGAACAATTATGAATTTGTGGGCCATTGATAAATCATTATACAATAGTTAATAGTCGGGTCCTTCAGACTTTGAGACTTCCTTTGTCACTCCTTTTGTTTTTCCTTTTCCTTTGACACGCCATGGTCCTACGCCGCCCCGGGCAGGCCGTACGGTCACGAGTACTAATATGTACACATTTTGAAACCATGTCACATTAACGTTTGTGACAAATTAAACCGTAAGTCTCATTAAATGTCAAATATGATAGTGCGACAGGGTTCTAAAGTGGGTAAATATAATTCTTAGCTAGAGCGAAACAGAATGCACGCGGCTCGCTTACTCCTCATCAGCTTACGACCTAAGACTAAAGTAAGACCCAGAAGGGGTGAGGTAGGCGCCCATCGGTGCGCGGCGGGGGGGGGGGGAGTTACCGTTCTGTACGTAAGTATTACTATTTATATAAAATGAGCTCACGACTACCTATACTTTACTTCTTCTTCTATCGTGTGGGTTATAATGTGGATTACCAACTCCGTTAACCCTGGTGTCAGGGTTACTATTGAGCCGCCAAAGACCCCTGACACGGCTCATGTAACGACTACTATTATTCTGTGTTTTGTTTTAAATTGTCAACTGTGTTGTATGTGTTTGTGTGTAAAAGTACATAAGTATTTTAAGGAAAATATCGGAGCCCTCCACGGAGGGCTATTTATTACCTTAGTACGTAAACAGCCATTTGACCGCGATTATGACGGCCTCGGCCTGTTCAAGGACACTTATAGGAAATACCTTATAACATGGTGTATAATAAAACTTCTTTAGATTTCTGATAACGTATTTTAAGGTACGTATATATACGCATTTACGTATTTATACCTATCGTGTTTTATCGTACATAGCTATAGCGCATAATGGGCCATCTTAGAGTCTAAACGCGGAAAACAGAGCCGACTAACTAACGTACAAGCTACCTATGCTGTTAAAAACACACTACTTATTAACAGAGATGTGGTGTAAAAGACGATATAGTGACTAGGATTGAGAAGGGAATGTTAGGTTGGCTTGGACACGTAGAGCGGATGAAGGATAATAGAATTGCAAAAGCGGTATATAAAGCGAAAGTTGATGGTAGGGCTGGCAGAGGAAGACCGAGAAGGACTTACGATGATCAAATTGGAGATGTCCTTAGAAAAGGTTCAATACGATCTACTCTGAACCGGCGTGCGTGTATGAAGCGATTGATGAATGTGGAGGAAGCAAGAGAAGTGTGTCAGGATCGAAGCAAATGGAATTCTATAGTCTCTGATTACCCCGGTGGGAAATAGGCGTGAGTTTATGTATGTATGTACTTATTAACATTCTCAAGGACAGAACATCTTATGACGTTCCGATTCCAAGGTGTCATTATTACCTATTATGAACCATCAATGACCCATGATCTCTGTCCGTGAAAGGATTAAAAAAGAGAAATATACATGCGAAAGTAACTCTGTTACCTTTTAACCCTTAAACCGCTGAAACGATTTAGATGTGGTATGGAGATTAAGTAGTTTTAGAAGAGAACAACATTAACAGAAAGTTTTAAATCTAAAAAACATCTGACTCGGACGGGACTTCAACCCGCAGCTGTCAAGCCGAGACGAGCGTCATCCCCTTAGCATTATCCCGTTATTCACAGGGTCCGCATACCTAACCTGAAGATATGACAGGTCCAGTTTTTTACAGGAGCGACTGCCTGTCTGACCTTCCGACCCGCGAAGGGAAAACCAGCCCAATGCAGGTTAGGACACATACCACCGAAAAATGCATTTCTCGGGAATGTGGGTTTCCTCACGATGTTTTCCTTCACCACTGAGCACGTGATAATCATTTATAATCATCATAGGCTTGTACTGGATTCGAACCTGCGACCTAAAAGTGAGAGGCAAGCGTATGGGCTACCACGACTTCACGACCAGAACTATAAAAAAATATAAAAAAATATATGTATAACCACTCTAATCCTTTCTGTGTTCCCCGGAAGGACCACACCGGGAAAATGAATAGAGATTTATCCATTAGTCTAGTTCGTTCCCGCGGTTCCGCTCGTGTGCAGTTGGTATTCAGACTATTTTTTTTCTAGACTCACGACTTTACCACCAGACAGACTTCCTATTACTCATTGCGTTTCATTATTTCCTGACTTGAATTTTCCTGGAAATCTTTTAATTTTCCTCTACCTAACACTCCCCACTTGTCCGACCGAGTGATGAATGCAAATGTACGAATTAAAAAATAATAGTCAATATTTTTTCTTTGCGAGGGGACTTTACTGTGATTCACAATAATAATTATACGAACCAAACCCGTTTTACGAATATATTATGCGTACGCGCAGGTATTTTACGATCGACGTCACAGTTCCTATGAATACACGAAATAATGACTTCCTATCGAAAACCAAAAATAAGTAAAAAAAAACATTCTTAGTACGGGACATGCGTCACAAGATAAATAAATTAATTATGTAGTACTAATTATTAGGTTTGTGGGTTTTTAAAGTAGGTATATCATTATTCAGACCGGTTCTTTAAAACTTTGCAAAGCTTTAAGACTTTGAATTCATGTTTGGATAGTAGATAATTGATATCACGTGGTTTCCAGGATCTGTGCCCGGTTGATGGCAATAGGCTCGCCCTCTGTTACATGGGACTTGAACATAGCTGGCGAGGAGTGGGTGTATACACACCTCTGAGCTGTGGACACAAAATTTTCATAATTCAAATTCAAAAATATCTTTATTCAGTAGGTAACCCAGTTACAGTTTATACATACATACATAAACTCGCGCCTATTTCCCACCGGGGTAAGCAGAGACTATAGAATTCCATTTTCTTCGATCCTGACACACTTCTCTTGCTTCCTCCACATTCATCAATCGCTTCATACACGCACGCCGGTTCAGAGTAGATCGTATTAAACCTTTTCTAAATTTTATAAATCGTATCTAAGCATAAACATAAACAGCCTATATACGTCCCACTGCTGGGCACAGGCCTCCCCTCAATCAACCGGCGGGGTATGGAGCATACGCTGCTCCACTGCGGGTTGGTGGAGGTGTTTTTACTACTAATAGCCGGGACCAACGGCTTACCGTGCCCTCCGAAGCACGGAATCATCGGAAGTAAACCGTAAGCATGTTTTTTTATTTAAATATCACCAGAGACGGACCACCTCTGCCTACTCTATCGAGGATACAGGGCGTGTGTTTATATTTTTACCGACTTCAAAAAAGGGGGAGGTTCTAATTTTACTGCATTTACTTGGCAGCGACTTCAAAATTATAAAATTTAAAAATACGTACTTATTACTTTATGCGAACTAAATTTAGCACCCCCTAAGACAGTGCTGGACTGGGAGAAGGTGGCCGAAGGCCTCCAGTCTTCCAGTTCAGTGTACTTAGATAGTATCCCAGTAGAAATAACCTCCTTAGAGGAGGCCTCGACAGCTATTAACTCCCTCACGGATCACGTGAGGTCGGTTTTGAACGAAAGTTCAAAACAGGTTCCGGAGATGGAAGACCATCGCTGGAAACTGCCTACCGACATCCGTGATCTGCTAACGGAGAAAAACGCAGCCACCCGCGCATATGATTCCAATCGCACCGAGGAATGTCGCCGTCATTTGCGTCTCTTGCAGCATACTGTAAGAAAACGTATTAATGACATGCGACAGAATCGGTGGGATAATCTTTTGAGCGGCATTGAGCCCCACCACCAGGCCATCTGGCAGCTGTCTAGGTCTCTTCAAAAGGATACGGTTGTTCCTACTCCCCCTCTCAATAAGCCTAACCAACCCCCCGCTTTCGACGATGACGAAAAAGCCGAATGCCTTGCCGACAGTCTCGAAGCCCAATGCTCGCCCAGCACTCTCCCTATCGATCGTAGGCACCTCTCGACGGTGAACTCTGAAGTTCAGCGTAGGGCTTCTGTACCTCCCACCGATCCTCCTCTTCCACAGGTAACTGAGGAAGAGGTCCTAGGTATTATCAAAAGATTTCATACCCGAAAAGCCCCTGGCTCAGACGGTATCACGAATCGTGTCCTTAAAAACTTCGGTGCTCCCCTCATCTGCTTACTAACGGCAATATTCAACGTCGCCTTGAGCAACTGCGTCCTTCCACAGCAGTGGAAAGAAGCAATTGTAATTGGTATACCAAAGCCTGGGAAACCTAAAAACGAACCTTCGAGTTACCGCCCCATAAGTCTCCTCAATTCCATGGGGAAGGTTTATGAGCGGCTCATATTTGCTAGATTACGGGACTACGCCGAATCCAATAGTCTTATTCCACCAGAGCAGTTTGGTTTTAGAACCAAACACTCCTGCGTTCAACAAGTGCACCGTATTGTTGAACATATCTCTAGTAGATTAAACTTAAAAAAACCTGTCGCTACGGGAGCGCTCTTCTTCGATGTGGCGAAAGCGTTCGACAAAGTCTGGCACAACGGCTTGATCTACAAGCTTTATTCACTGGGAGTGCCAGACCGTCTCGTGCACATCATACGAGACTTCCTCTCAAATCGAACCTTTCGCTACCGCGTGGAAGGGACGCTCTCGTCACCGCACCCGATACATGCCGGAGTCCCACAAGGCTCCGTCCTCTCCCCTTTACTATTTTCATTGTATACTAGTGACATTGCCAAATCCCCTAATACCGAATTAGCTTTATTTGCGGATGATACAGCCATCTATTCTTCGTGCCGTGGTCGAGTTATGATGACCGGAATCCTCCAACGCGCGGCCAATGCCTTGGGCAAGTGGTTTCGCAAATGGAGAATCGAGGTAAACCCGGAGAAAAGTGCAGCGGTGTACTTTTCAAAGGGCTATTATAACACGCCACGGTCACGCCGTCAACTTAAAGTCATTAAGATGTTTGACAAGCCAATCCCTTGGGAAAAGCAAGTCAATATTTTGGCGTAGTCTTAAATAGACGTCTTACTTTCAAGGCCCTTATCAAACGTGTACGCGATCGCGCCGCGTTTGTAATGGGCCGTCTTCACTGTCTTCTTAACAAGCGAAGTAAATTGTCCCTTAGGAATAAGGTGAAAATCTACACGACTTGCATCCGTCCGATCATGACCTATGCAGGGGTAGTTTTCGCTCATGCGAGTCCCTCTCAAATCCACCGTCTACAGGTAATACAAAATCGTTTCATGCGGAAAGCCACGGGAGCTCCGTGGTTCCTTCGCAATGAAAATCTGCACATTGACCTAGGTCTGCCAACCATTGCCCAATGGCTCAAATTAGCTTCCAAAAGTTTTTTCGATTCTGCTCCGCACCACCCGAATTCCCTGGTAGTTGCGGCTTCCGATTACATCCCGCTTAGGGACGGTACTGAAAAGTATCGGCGTCCGAAGGACGTAATATACGATCCCGACGACCCGATTACCCTAGCCATAGAGGCAGCCAATCAGCTCGCGACACCAAACACTTCAGGACCCCGATACCGACCCCGCCGGCGTGGTCGACGATTTCCCTCATTCAGCGCTTATCGCTATCGACCCACTAGGGTCGATTAATTCTTTCAAATATTTTTCCTCTCAGACGACGCCCTGAGCCGAGGTTCGCGCCCAACTGGGCACCCTCAGGCCTGTTGTCTTAAACGTTGTACCGGGTGAGAGCCTTCAGCGCTCCCCATTTGTCCGGCCAAGTAGTTAATGCCATCTGCGGCAAATCTACAATAAGTCACGTCAAAAAAAAAAAAAAAAAAAAAACTTATTGCTTTTTAGTTTTGCGTTTGAAGTCGGTTTTTTTTGTTAAAATTATATAAAGCTTGTTTATATATACTTACATACATATAAGGTGTGTGATACGAATCAAGCTAATGAATTCCGTACGACGGTACAATGGGACCACGTGGACCAGCTTGGCTTGACTAACCTGAATCGATATTACAAAGGTATTCATGCTGATTCCTGCACACACCATCTAATTTTATTTTAAATTATACCCGTCATTTTCTTATCCACCGTAAATGAGAGGGACGGATGATTGACAACCGTTAATATTAAAAAAGAATAATCGGATACGAATTAAATAGGTACTTATCTCGATGCTATGTAAACCACGTGTACTGCCAACTTAATTCTGTCGGGTTATTGGCCGATGTAAAATTTGTAGGTCCTTTTAGATTTGTGCCTAAAATTGACGTGTGTTCCGTTAATTGTATGTCTGTCGATTACCCGTCCCTTTCTTTTCGGCGGATCAGCGTGCAATGTCCTAACCAAACTAGGGATCACATAGTATTATTTGTGATATGTCCCCACCGGGAATCGAACCCGGGACCTCCGGATCGTGAGCCCAACGCTCAACCACTGGACCACGGTCGTTATGTCATTCTCAAGTGCTCATTGGCAGTCAAACGGACCCGATGCGTAAGCGCTTTACGTTTTGTAGAATAAATTATAATACTACTTAGACTGGTATAGGTTAGGTATTATGTTATTTTATTTTATTTCATTTTAATTTTATTTTATTTCAGTTTATTTCATTTTATTGTATTTCATTTCATTTTGTTTTAATTTTATTGTGTCAAAGTATTGTATACGAGCCTTATGTTGCTTGAAATAGATGGTTTTTTTTTAATTAGTGTTGGATAGAAAAGAATCGATCGACCTAATATCGACTGGTACATCACTATGCTCATGAATGTGACAACATTGACAGATCTAATTCTTACCGCGCAGACGATTGTAAAATGTTATCATATTGAAATACTATAATTAATTTTTTAGGGTTTCCCAAGATACAGGCTCCGCCTAGTTTGGGAACCTCTGTTCATTTGGATATATTTTTAATATAAGTACTCATCCTATTTTATGTGCCAATTTGTATTGTTTTCTGGTAATAAAAACATTTTTCACTTTTTTTTTTTCATTTTTTTTTTCATTTTTTTTTTCAATAATTGTACTGAACTGGGCGTTCTGTTTAATATTAGTTTTTCTTTAGTTTTAGCGAAACAGACAGTCCTCTCGTTTTTTTTTTTTTTTTTTTTTTTTTTTTTGACGTGACTTATTGTAGATTTGCCGCAGATGGCATTAACTACTTGGCCGGACAAATGGGGAGCGCTGAAGGCTCTCACCCGGTACAACGTTTAAGACAACAGGCCTGAGGGTGCCCAGTTGGGCGCGAACCTCGGCTCAGGGCGTCGTCTGAGAGGAAAAATATTTGAAAGAATTAATCGACCCTAGTGGGTCGATAGCGATAAGCGCTGAATGAGGGAAATCGTCGACCACGCCGGCGGGGTCGGTATCGGGGTCCTGAAGTGTTTGGTGTCGCGAGCTGATTGGCTGCCTCTATGGCTAGAGTAATCGGGTCGTCGGGATCGTATATTACGTCCTTCGGACGCCGATACTTTTCAGTACCGTCCCTAAGCGGGATGTATTCGGAAGCCGCAACTACCAGGGGATTTGGGTGGTGCGGAGCAGAATCGAAAAAACGTTTGGAAGCTAATTTGAGCCACTGGGCAATGGTTGGCAGACCTAGGTCAATGTGCAGATTTTCATTGCGAAGGAACCACGGAGCTCCCGTGGCTTTTCGCATGAAACGATTTTGTATTACCTGTAGACGGTGGATTTGAGAGGGACTCGCATGAGCGAAAACTACCCCTGCATAGGTCATGATCGGACGGATGCAAGTCGTGTAGATTTTCACCTTATTCCTAAGGGACAATTTACTTCGCTTGTTAAGAAGACAGTGAAGACGGCCCATTACAAACGCGGCGCGATCGCGCACACGTTTGATATGGGCCTTGAAAGTAAGACGTCTATCTAAGACTACGCCGAGATATTTGACTTGCTCCTCCCAAGGGATCGGCTTGCCAAACATCTTAATGATTTTAAGTTGACGGCGTGACCGTGGCGTGTTATAATAGCCCTTTGAAAAGTACACCGCTGCACTTTTCTCCGGGTTTACCTCGATTCTCCATTTGCGAAACCACTTGCCCAAGGCATTGGCCGCGCGTTGGAGGATTCCGGTCATCATAACTCGACCACGGCACGAAGAATAGATGGCTGTATCATCCGCAAATAAAGCTAATTCGGTATTAGGGGATTTGGGAATGTCACTAGTATACAATGAAAATAGTAAAGGGGAGAGGACGGAGCCTTGTGGGACTCCGGCATGTATCGGGTGCGGTGACGAGAGCGTCCCTTCCACGCGGTAGCGAAAGGTTCGATTTGAGAGGAAGTCTCGTATGATGTGCACGAGACGGTCTGGCACTCCCAGTGAATAAAGCTTGTAGATCAAGCCGTTGTGCCAGACTTTGTCGAACGCTTTCGCCACATCGAAGAAGAGCGCTCCCGTAGCGACAGGTTTTTTTAAGTTTAATCTACTGGAGATATGTTCAACAATACGGTGCACTTGTTGAACGCAGGAGTGTTTGGTTCTAAAACCAAACTGCTCTGGTGGAATAAGACTATTGGATTCGGCGTAGTCCCGTAATCTAGCAAATATGAGCCGCTCATAAATCTTCCCCATGGTGTTGAGGAGACTTATAGGGCGGTAACTGGAAGGTTCGTTTTTAGGTTTCCCAGGCTTTGGTATACCAATTACAATTGCTTCTTTCCACTGCTGTGGAAAGACGCAGTTGCTCATGGCGACGTTGAATATTGCCGTTAGTAAGCAGATGAGGGGAGCACCGAAGTTTTTAAGGACACGATTCGTGATACCGTCTGAGCCAGGGGCTTTTCGGGTATGAAATCTTTTGATGATACCTAGTACCTCTTTCTCAGTAACCTGTGGAAGAGGAGGATCGGTGGGAGGTAACAGTCCTCTCGTGCTCGCTTACTCCTCAGCGCCATACAGATCAAATAGACTGAAGGGCCCCCCGTCGCGGGGGTGAGGTAAACCAGACCCGCCCCAAGCTGGCATCAGCACGGGGCGGAGAGTGTCCGCTCTATATCTAGTATTACTGTTTATTCTATGATAACTCATTTTATTTCACTATTGTGTGTGTGTGACGAATCGATTTCGGGTTCAAGCGTTTATTATCGCGAGATGATTATAACATTAACAATAATACACCGATAGAGAGATTGTGCCCTTTCCGACATTATGGGCCATTATAGACGGCGATGCTGCTCGCTCGGTGAGGTGTGGTCGCCTCTGACTACCCCAATTGGCATGCAGTCGTGAGTCTATGTTATATTGGGGTCATTATACGGTCGATGTGCTGATGTCATGTCACCATACGGTTCATCATGTTTATTTTTTTGACGTGGCTTATTGTAGATTTGCCGCAGATGGCATTAACTACTTGGCCGGACAAATGGGGAGCGCTGAAGGCTCTCACCGGGTGCCCAGTCATCATGTCTCCCTCAGAACTGCGTATTGAAAGTGACTGCAAGTTATCTGATTAACTACTCGTGTCTCTGCCTACCCCGTTACGGATCACGGGCGGGAATGTATTCCATCAACGTCGTCTGAATGTGCGGAAATCCGTATTAACTATATTTTTTTGCTTACCTTTTTGCGTTAGGTTTGGAAGTGTATGTTTTTATTTTTAAATATATCGCAGATGATTCGTAATTAAAATAATTCGATCCAGATCCGTGAGAAGTACATGATTTTAATCATAATTATGGAATCATTGAATTCACGCGCGTTTTTTATAAGGACTTGTGTCAAGGCAGACAAAAATCAACGCGATCTGATCCGCGCAAAGAAAGAAAGTTCTAGAACTGTGTGTATAATTGGAGGCACTCGAAACAATCATTATAATAAGTAATTATTATTATATAAAAATAAGCATGCGTTTGGATATGCATGAGAGATCTATTATTAACTTTATTTTTTTTTAATTAGTAGATGGATATTTATTTATTTACAATATAATATAAAAGAAACACCACCAACCCGGAGTGGCGCAGCGTGGTGGAGTATGCTCCATACCCCCTCCGGTTGATTGAGGGGAGGCCTGTGCCCAGCAGTTTGACGTATACTGTTTACGTAGGTATGTTATGTAAGAATTATAGTATAGTAAGAATTTATACTACTTATGTGTAAATAAGTACGTATATACATAATATAAGAGGAATTCTGTCTTCGAGTGAAAATTACCTTCCTAACCCGATAAGAATTGCGGGCGTGACTATGCAATGTACGTAATGGGGATCGAACATCCTTTTTATATGAAGTCGGTTAAACACATGCGTCTAGGTGACAATCTTCTTCTATCGTGTGGGTTGTGAGGTGGATTACCAACCCCATCAACCCTGGTGTCAGGGTTACTATTGAGCCGCCAAGGGTTGACATGGCTCATGTAACGACTACTTACTTACATCAGGGGGGTTGAAATGGCCACATCGAAGCAATTCATCTAGGAAAGCAATATTGCTATTTGACATTTGTTTGCATTGCGCACTTACTTTTATATGCGCAAATGTCAAATTGCTTTTTTTAAATGAATTGCTTCGATGTGGCCATTTTAACCCCGCTGTAAGTAGTAACCAGGACCAACAGCTTGACGTGGCTTCCGAAGCACGGATCATCTTACTTTCGGACAATCAGGTGTCCTCTAATGTCCTATACTATAACGGCCTCCGTGGTCCAGTGGTTGAGCGTTGTGCTCACGATCCGGAGGTCCCGGGTTCGAATCCCGGTGGGGACACATCACAAAAATCACTTTGTGAACCCTAGTTTGCTTAGGACATTACAGGCTGATCACCTGATTGTCCAAAAAGTAAGATGATCCGTGCTTCGGAAGGCACGTTAAGCCGTTGGTCCCGGTTATTACTTACTGATGTAAGTTAGTAGTCGTTACATGAGTCATGTCAGGGGCCTATGGTAGCTCAGTAATAACCCTGACACCAGGGTTGATGAGGTTGGTAATCCACATCACAACCCACACGATAGAAGAAGAAGAATGTCCTATAACCAAACTAGTGATCACAGAGCGATTTTTCGTGATGTGTCAATAAATAGAGAACGATAACATTGTACGTGTGTGGCAAGCGAGAATCTATCGATACTTCCGATTTTCACAACTGATCAATGCGACATCGCGCTGTTGACGCAGCGGGGTGGAGTGGCGCAACCTTTGACGTCAATCGTGAAGTAACGTCCATTCTTCTGAGCTGGTTGTAACGTCTTGAAATCAGCCGGGGCGGGGCTTCTTCAATACTTATTAGCACAATTATATCATAGAATAGAATAACTTTATTCCCAAAACAGTGCAGCACCATCATCGACTTCTTATGGTCTTACCCACACGATAAAAAGATCATCGATTTAATGGCCCCGGTTCCTGCAGACACATCCTAAATTTATTTTAACTTATATCTGTCATTTTCGTATCCGTAGAAAATGAAATTCATTAACGTATCTGTAAATTTATTTATTTATTTATTTATTTATTTACATTTACATTTCACGACTTTACAGTGCAGAGGCGCCAATGCGCCGTGAAACTTTAAATATAAACAATAATATAATTAAACATTATGAAAATTAGGTATAAACAATATAAAAACATATTTAATTTTCACACATCATTCATCTTCTCGCAGAACCTCATACACTCGCGACACACATACGTCCACTCACTCACAAACAGACCACACTCTGGTGCTGATGCAAGGAGTGCATTAAGCATGTGCACAGCACGGAGGAGTGGCGAGTGTGTGCGCGCCACAGTGCGCGCCGCCGACATGGCCAGCAGCGGGTGGCTGCGAGGCCGCAGGTTGTGTGTGGGCACGTTAAAAATAATAATAATAATAATAATTTTTATTGCCAAAAAAGTAGGTACAATTCTGTCCTTAAAATAGCTTAGTCTTGGACACAGGTATAAATAGGTAGGTACCATAGCTGACTAAGTATATGAATACTTGTATTACAGCTATGATGCCGGAAAGGGACGGTAAAATGAATGAATAACCCGGGCGAATGAAATAGGCACCTCGCTCATATGCTACCCGTTCGACGTGTGCTGTCAACTTAATTCCGTCGCGTTATTAGGCAATATAAAATTTTGGAAGGGTTGTTTTTTTCTGCCTTAAATTGACGTGTCTTCCATAAATTTTATGCCTGTCGATTATCCATCCCTTTCTTTTTTAGTAGATAAGAAAATGACAGGTATTACTTTTGATTATGGCTCTGCCCACCCCATTAGGGGTTAAGGTGTGTGTTATGAGTGTAAGGTCCGCGACGAGCGTGCGTGTAACAGGTTGTCGCGGTCAGCTGGTGCCGGGACAAGTTCAAGGAGTGGACAAACCGGTTGCCGGCTGACCCTGCGGCGCTCGCTCGGGTTGTCGGCTGTTTGGCGTTAGGCCACATTCGCTAAACGCGGCAAATTCTACCATAAGGCCATAACATAACATCAGCTTACGACTATATCCCAATCGGGGTAGTCACAGGTACATCCATCGCAAGATGAACTAAGTACCCACACCTCACCGAGCTTTATGTTAGACCAACGTGATATGTGAGCCGTATCGCATATAATGGTCGAGACAACTGTGTTAGTAAACATTAATAATAATAACCCTTATCAACTTTTCATGTTAGGACTTAAACCCCGGGTTCGAATCCCGGTGGGGCATACCACAAAAATTACTTTGTGATCCCTATTTTGTTTGGTTAGGACATTACAGGCTGACCACCTGATTGTCCGAAAGTAAGATGATCCGTGCTTCGTAAGACACGTTAATCCGTTGTATCCCGCTCATGTTAGTGAGTCGTGTATTTCTGTCTATGTACAAATAATTAATTCACAATGCGAACTCGCTTTGTGATAGTTTTTTTTAAGTCTACCAGATGTTAACAGAATAATAATAAGCAGCAGAACCAGTGTTTAAGTTTTAAATCAAGTGAGTGATACACGCGGTCATTACAGGCACGGTTGTTTAGTGGCTTGCTCTTTATCAACTGTATCATCATCATCATCAGCCCATTAACGTCCCCACTGCTGGGGCACGGCCTTCCCTATGGATGGATAGGGAGATCGAGCCTTAAACCATCACGCGGGCCCAGTGCGGATTGATGGTTATTAACGACTGCTAATGCAGCCGGGACCAACGGCTTAACGTGCCTTCCGAAGCACGGAGGAGCTCGAGATGAAAACTTTTTTTTTGTGGTCACCCATCCTATGACCGGCCTTTGCGAAAGTTGCTTAACTTCAACAATCGAAGACCGAGCGCGTTTACCGCTGCGCCACCGAGCTCCTCAACTGTTTACTTAATGGTAATGTAATGTGGTCTAGTGTGGGGAATGCAATCTCGACTCGAGATCGCAAATTCGACACGTCTAGGGCCCTGTGTCGAGGTTTTTCTTGCAGCTTCTTTTCCCCGGCTATACAGGTTGTGAGAAGCTGCAGTATTTTAGGCGGATGAGACGTTCGTTATGTAAAAATTGACGATTCAAAGTGTAACTGTGTTACCTACTGAATATAGATATTTTTGAATTTGAATTGGAAACATCAATCAAGTTCTGCGAGATGATGTATTATGTGTGAAAATTAAATTTTATATTGTTTACACCTAACTTTCATATGTCTAATTGTATTATTGTTTATATTGAAAGTTTCACGGCGCATTGGCGCTTTTGCACTGTAAAGTTGTGAAATGTAAAGAAATAATAAATAAATAATCCCGAAACTTTCGGGATCTCGTCTAGTTCATAAAAAAAAAAAAAAAGTTACAACAGGGATTGTGTCCTCTACCACGATGGGCCATTATGATGGTCCATCTTAGGACTTCGTATCAACAGCGGCTGCAAGTTGTCTTCAGAATACCCTCGGCTCTGTCCACTCCATTAGGGGTAACGGGCGTGACGTTATTTATTATGTATGTATGTGAATTTAAATATGTTTAACATAACATAAATAGCCTATATACGTCCCACTGCTGTGCACAGGCCTCCCCTCAATCAACCGGAGGTGATTCCGTGCTTTGGCGGGCACGTTAAGCTGTTGGTCCCGAATATTAGCCGTAAAAACACCTTCACCAACCCGCAGTGGAGCAGCGTGGTGGAGTATGCTCCATATCCCCTCCGGTTGAAATATTTTTAAATCAAAGGAAATCACCATTACTTTAGTATTGTCCGCTAAACAAACATAAGTGTGTAAATATTAAATATGTATTTACATCAGGTTCATAGAGTTGTATATCGCACGTTGTTATGATCTTGTTATGTCTTTTTAAGGATTCTTAGCACGTTTGTTATGTTATTAATAGAATTATGTGCGCTTCACGGCGTGCCCTTGTGGGGTAGGGCAGTAATGGAGACACTTTTGAGTGGTTCTAATATGGATATAGGCCCTCGTGTTATAGTAACAAAAAGAATAATTTATATCAATAAAAAAATAGTCTGATTACACAGATACATAATATATAGTATAATGTCGCTAAGTAAATAAAAAAACCCGCTGAAGTGCGAGTCCAACTCGCGCACCGAGGGTTCCGTACTGTCGTTATAATCAAAGCCAAATCTGCCAAAGATAATCTAAGGGAGGCATTTACTTTACCGTTGAAAAACGATTGTCTCCATACAACGACATAGGACGCGATTCGTTTATTAACCGCAAATAAGTTTGTAATCGCAAAAACATAAAATATGTCATGGAACGCAAGACCTATTTTCGGATTTGTTCCTTTACCTATGCTGTTTCTTATTATGTTTCTTATTGAGAAACATGATTCTGGGTCTATGGGAACCACAAAGAAGTGGAATTTCCTGTCGGAAAATAAATAAAAAATTTAGTGTTTTTTTTTATTATTTTCAGTTCCATACTTTTGCGACGGAAAACTCAGAATCATTGTCTGAATCATCCCTCAAAGTTTTCGTTACGATGTCACTAACACTCTGTATATAATAGTAGGTATATTAGTGAGTGTGTCCGCCATTTTCCTGTTACGTCAACGTTGCGGTCTGGTCATCATCATTACTAATGGCTGGTATCATCACTAACTGTTTAATCTGCAGCCGAGGTCACGGGCTGCGGTGAAGGTGATACACACACTTTGAAGAGACCAGGGCGATAAATAGGCCATATTGAAGCTTTGGCGGTGAGGGTGTGCTGCCGCCAAAGGATGTTTTCGGGGTACCGAACTGAGCATAGTACCCCGCTAGCCACAAGTTGGTAGTGTGACTAGGGATCAACGATCCAACAGTATTGTGTTGGAAGTTGTATATATGCGTCTTGCCGTGTAAACTTCCGATACCGCGTTTCACGACCGCTTGAAGACTGCATTATTACTGCATTATTGAATGTGGCGCCATCTGTTGCATGTGAGCGGAACTAGGTGGCCAACTAGTTGGGTCCGCTACAAAGCAATTGTTAAAATTTGAAGGAATATTTTGAACATTAAAATAATTAAATTTTGTATTTTTTTAATAATAAGTATAATTTTAAATAATTTTATAATTTTCAATAATTCTCATTTCAATGTACCATTTCTTTATTATTCTTATTTATGTATATTTGTACGCCAGTTTGCAGGCCGTACACATCACAACATTGTTATTCGAATTATTTTACCACCTTTTTTGTATACTATGCGTTCTCGCAAATAAATTGATTTGATTTAATCAAAAAAAAAAAACAATATTGCTATTAGAAATTTGTTTTTATATGCGCAAATGTCACAGCAATAAGTATTGCTTTTAAATGAATTGCTTCTATGTGGTTTTTTTTAACTGACTTCAAAAAAGGCAGGAGGTTCTCAATTCGTCGAGACCTTTTTTTTAACCCCCTGGTGTCTATTAATCTGCATTGTTGGGTCGTAGATAATTGGTCTAATATCACGTCGGTCTAACGAAGATTTCCAGCGGTTATTGCTATCGACCCACTAGGGTCGATTAATTCTTTCAAATATTTTTCCTCTCAGACGACGCCCTGAGCCGAGGTTCGCGCCCAACTGGGCACCCTCAGTTCTGTTGTCTTAAATTTGGTACCCGGCGAGAGCTCCGCGCTCCTCATTTGTCCGGCCAAGTAGTTAATGCCATTTGCGGCAAATTTACAATAAGTCTCGTTAAAAAAAAACTGATGATTGTATATCAATTAGGGTACTAAGGTCAACATCAACGTTGCTGTGCCCTACAGGGTCCATGTTTTAGTTCCTATGCCCATGTAACACCCCATTGTACTACATGGAATGAAATAAATAATTGAGAGTTGGCGGCTCAGTAATAACCCTGACACCAGGGCTGATGAGGTTGGTATTCTACCTCACAACCCACACGATAAGAAGAAGATTGAGAGTTGACATTGTGTCCAGGAGAAGCCGGGTCGAGTCACTAGTGCACAATACGTCACTTCAAAAAACAGTTGCAGAGCCTAAAACAGTGTATAGTTATTTAAACTCGAGTCAATTTCCTGTTAACACGATCTGTTACGGTTGGTTTTTTGTGAGTGTCTAATGGTATAGATTTATTTATGGCCGCCGAGTCCTTTCACCTCTGCTCTGTCAGAGACACAGGGCAAGTAGTTAATGCCGTCTGCGACAGAACACAAAAGGAGAGAAAACCTCAACGTTTGACTGGCTTACATTGTGATCTATACTAATCCACACTAATATTATAAATGAGAAAGTGTTTGTCTGTCTGTGTGTTTGCCCGTCTTTCGCGGCAAAACCGAGGGACGCATTAACTTGTTTAAGTGGAGATAGATGAAGGGATGTAGAGTGACATAGGCGATTTTTATTGCAGCTTCTTTTCCTCGGCTATACAGGTTGTGAGAAGCTGCAGTAGTTTTAGGCGGATGAGACGTTCGTTATGTAAAAATTGACGATTCAAAGTGTAACTATGTTACCTACTGAATAAAGATATTTTTGAATTTGAATTGGAAACATCAATCAAGTTCTGCGAGATGAATTATGTGTGAAAATTAAATATGTTTTTATATTGTTTACACTTAAGTTTCATATGTCTAATTATATAATTGTTTATATTGAAAGTTTCACGGCGCATTCTGCGCTGTAAAGTCGTGAAATGTAAAGAAATAATAAATAAATAATCCCGAAACTTTCGGGTACTCGTCTAGTTCATAAAAAAATTAAGTTACAACAGGGATTGTGTCCTCTACCACGATGAGCATCAACAGCGGCTGCGATTTGTCTGCAGATTACCAGCGGCTCTGTCCACTCCATAAGGGACTTGTTTAAGTGGAGATAGTTGAAGGGATGTAAAGTGACATAGGCGATTTTTGTCTCTTTCTAACCCCCCACTTGCCTAAAATAGGGATTGAAGTTTGTATGGTACCCGCAATTTTCAAAGTAGAAACCAAAAAAAAGGTACTAATAAAAAAATCGGTTAGCATTTTTTTTAATCTGCCTCCAACCCCTCGAAGAGGGAGTGGAATCTTATATGGGACTTTTCACAAGTTTTAGGGAGGAAGCAGCTTACAGACGTTTAAGACTAAAGTAAGACCCAGAGGGGGTGAGGTCGGCGCTTGGTACGAATTGGTGCGGTGCGGGGAGTGACCGTTGTGTGCGAAGTATTATTCTTTATTGTATGACAATAGGTATGATAGGTGGTGAACCGCAGTATAATGGTAAATTGCCAAGTTTATGATGATGTATAGTAATTACTTAAGTAGCGTGGAAAATTCAAACCTTTTTAGTGCCTATTTTTTATAAGGAAGTGAACCCAAAATGAGTCACATCTCGGTACCTACAGCACAGTATTTGTCAGATCTCATTGTTGCGCAGGAGTCGGTGTGCGTCAATCGTTTAGTTTTCCTGCGGGGTTCCCACTGCCGCAGTGAAAGGTATTATAGTTACCTGACTCGTATTTCATTATTTATTATATTTGTATCGCATTTCGCGAGTAATTGTTTATATTTGCACCAATGAGTTATTAATTTATCTCAAGTGCAGTTTTCACTTACACAGTTGTCTCGACCATTATAGACGGCGATACGGCAGCCGACAAGAGCGTGGCTCTTAAATTGATGGTGATGAGGTATTCGTAATACGTTATAATACTGCGTTGTAACATGCCGGCAAACAGAAAAAGTTCTGGTTGCATACGTCACATCCGGCGAATTGTCATCATCGGCGGGCAGATTGTTTACGTTTTTTTGGCCACAACCAGTTGGTGTATGATACGACAATAATTATACTTAATAATGTGATATACATCGCTGTTGGACCTGTCTGTACCTGCCCGTAGTTTCATGGCTCATTTTTTACATTGCCTTATTTCATGGGTCATAGATAAATGATGATGATGAATGTGGAGCTCGGTGGCGCAGCGGTAAACGCGCTCGGTCTGCGATTGTTGAAGTAAAGCAACTTTCGCAAAGGCCGGTCATAGGATGGGTGACCACAAAAAAAAAAGTTTTCATCTCAAGCTCCTCCGTGCTTCGGAAGGCACGTTAAGCCGTTGGTCCCGGCTGCATTAGCAGTCGTTAATAACCATCAATCCGCACTGGGCCCGCGTGATGGTTTAAGGCCCGATCTCTCTAATCCATCCATAGGGAAGGCCCGTGCCCCAGCAGTGGGGACGTTAAAAGGCTGGTGATGATGAGATAAATGATAGCGTGGTTACCAGGATTTGTGTCCGGTTAATGGCAATAGGCTCGCCCCCTATTATATGGGACTTGAACATAGCTGGCGAGGAGTGGGTGTACTGTACATTATTCATTCGAAATCATTTCTGACTGGAACGGGACTTGAACCCGCAGCTCTTCTCAAGCCAGGACGAGCGTGTTAACCATTACACCACCAGGTTCTCCTGCTGTCCTTGCGAAATTCTTCGATCTTTATGTCGCCATTAAGCCGACTCCGTGATGTGACTGGTTAAAGGGTAGGTTTGAAGTAGGTATATATACAGCATTATATACCATACTATGTTCTGGGGCTAAAAATTGGCTAGTTGATATGGAATTTTATGACTTGAATGAATATTTTCAACAACAATGATATTTAAAATTGACAAATGTTTATAATGTGACAAATTATTAGGTACTTACTTAATTCCTTGATGCTCAATACTGACATTATTTGTAATATTGTACGTCCGACATGGACATGCTGTTGAGACAATTTCATAATGTTTGACACCTGCATGTATGTACCTACACAGCTTCTCAATAAATGTTTCTTGTTTCTTGTTGTTTCTTGGGGGTTAAAATGGCAACATCGAAGCAATTCATCTATCATCTATCGTGATAGAGTGAAATTTGCGCATATAAAAGTAAGTGCGCAATTCAAACAAATGTCAAAATTAAACCGAAATTAATGTCAAATACTAGCAATATTGCTTTCTTAGATGAATTGTTTCGATGCGGCCATTTTAACCCGCCTGATCTGTATATGATGCATATATCTAGTAAGTATACAGTGGGCGTCGTACGGCTGATGATGATGATAATGATACAGTGAATGCGTTCCAGTATGAAATGCTTGTGTATCGATCGCCCCTGGATCAAGTCTTCCCAAAGAATCGATTCATGGAATGTTCCCATTCTAAAAAATCTTTAATAGTAAAGACACCGACTGTTTTTCTTTTTCAAATTGTTCTTTCTTATACACTGACTACATCTGTCTAAAGGTTAGGTTATAAAGCTCTTTTTACATAAGTTTTCCGCCTTTTTACTGCAGGGAATCTTCCCATTTTGGGAACGAGTGCTAGTATATCGATCCAGTCGAGTATCGAATCGGAGCGATTCTATGTAACCAGGCCAAAAAATTCGAAAAAAAAAGTAAATGAACAGAAAAGGCGGGAACGGAAATGAGAATTACGCGGCGAACGAAACAAAAGAACGGAGTTTGGCTTCGTAACCGATTTAGGTTGTTTTTATAAAATTGAAAATTCTGACAGCGCGTAAGATGAAGAAGAATTTTGTATTTTTTTTCTTTTAGGTCTGCTTTCAACGTGTTAGCTGGAGAATGACGAACGTCTCAGTAAATTCACAAAGTCTGGACGCGTTTGTTACATCTCTTACTCTTAATCTCACACAAAAGAATCACATCATACTCAGTCACTCTTCACTCACTCTCACTTCTTCACTCTCAGTCCAGCAAAGTCTAGTTTAGAGATGCTTTGTCTTTGGTCCATCGTGGAACGTATTTATCTTTTGTATTCCAAAAGTAAGGCAGACAGATTATCGCAAGAGTAAGCAACAAATTAATTAGGTAAGTATGGCAAGTCATTCAACAAACTAGGTACCTAAAAATGTTTTATATGTATAGACGTTTCAAAAAATCTTAATTTTAATTTAGTTGACAGCTCTGAACCTAGCTGCCTACTTGATAAATAAAAGATGGCAATATTTAAAATATTTTTCGCCAGAATCGGCATCATTCAATGTTTTAAATACTTATTTAGGTATGTTAGTATAGTAACTTCTGTACCTAACACATCTACTAAACTTTGTCAACAATGAAACCTGAAGTAGCGGCTGTGTGGCGAGATACCAACGCCATTATGATATTGATAATTAGGTAGCTGTATAAAAACGATTAAAAATTCATCGAGTGACAGCCAAACTGGTTTCTGTGCCGATATTGTGATCATTTTGAGACCCAATTTTAATAAAAAATGCCTCCGAATATTCAAGTTGGCTTTAAAACCAAAATATGTGACATTGGCGCTGAAACAGTTTAATATTTTCAATGTATAAAACGTCGTTTCAAAATAATATTCATATTTTTCGAAGAATTGTTTAGGCTGCGTGGTCTCATGATCTTAGACTGTAAGGACAGGCGAAGGTAAAGAAAATAATTAAAAAAATATAAAATTAAAAGGTATTTACGTACCAAGTCAAAAAATCCAATACTATCGCTGACTTTCTTCCCCATCTCTGTGTCGTACGCCTTACCCATGTGGTTAACAAATCTCTTGCTTTGACCTTTCATCACTCAAATAAAACCAATTACTTTAAATAAAACTATAAAACAAATATTTTTTTTCAACGTCACTTTTCGCGCGCGCTTTGTTATTTTATTATATTTTTTATAAAGTCTTTTTACGTGCACGCGAGCCGCGAGCGGGCGCGAAACTGAAGCCGTTAGCCGCGTGGGTCCTATAAAATACCTGTTTAAAGGAAAGCACGCTCTTTGCGTCGCGTGCTTATAGGAAATTTTGCGACGCTTTGAGGTTTCTGCTTAATTCTATAGGAAGAACAAACAACAATACTAGACAACTGACCTTTTCTTTAGGGTTCCGAACGTCAAAAGGAAAAATGGAACCCTGGGTCACTTTTTTTTTGCCAGCAGCGTCTTCGTCTGTGCAGCTTCGATCTGTTTTCATAAGCTATCCAATCAGTCGACAGTGTTGTCTTAATTTTTAACCTGGGAACCTGAGCTGGCAACGCATTTTAGGCAAACAGCCAAATTACTGAAGTTATATTCAATATACTTTCTTTCCCTTGGTTATACAGGTTGTGAGTAGCTGCAGTAGTTTAGTCGGTTGAGATGTTCGACAAGAACCGCCGGTTAGTGGAAAATTGAGGAGCAACAGGTTAGCATGGTGTGGACATGTGATGAGGAGGAATGAAAGGCATAAAGGGGTAGGGGACGACCCAAGAAAGTATGAATGGATTGTAAAGAAGGTGTGAAAGATGTGAGTACTGAGATGACCACTGACAGAAATGGATGGAAGAGGAATACATGTTGTGCCGACCACACCTGGAGGGGGATAAGGGCAGAAGGGGGTGAAACCTGGAGGAGTAGGTAGATCCATAATTTTCTACGGGCAGACATATCTGCCTACCCTCTTTCTTTGTCGCTTGTTTATGTATTTGACATCGACTATCCACTCCAATCTCATCAGTCATCCCGTGGTCATGGCACTTGCAACAGTGTCGAAATATCGGGAGTCTCATATCTCTGCTTTAAACGCGGTAAGAACCCGCTATTATGTGTTTTACATACATACATACATAAACTCACGCCCGTAATCCCAAATGGGGTGGGCAGAGCCACAAGTAATCAAAGACAACTTGCAGCCACTGTTGATACGAAGTCCTAAGATGGATATGATGAACCTTACGGTGATAAGGGATCAGCCTATCGCCCATAACATTAGTCCATCATGTTAGAGGACGCAATCCCTCTGTCGGTTTTTACGACATGCCCGGGAAGACAAGCAGCTGAACGTGTTCTATGTTTTTTATTTGCTCCGAGAACAGCATAGAAGCATTATGTGTTTTAATTATAATATTTTTTTGTTGTTAATTTTTGTTTTTTGACGTGTGAATGAGTAACCGCGTGTGTACGTCGCCCGCGCCGGCGTCACGCCGCGACCGCACCGTGACGTCACGCCCCCCGCGCCCCGCCCCGCCACACTGGCGGTTATTTGTTTATCCTTCACGTCTTATGACGTTAACGGCAAAGGAAGATCCCCAAATTCATTTTTAGGGTTGCGTACCCAAAGGGTAAAAAACTAATTACCTATTAAGTACTAAGACTAACCGGCAAGCAGTAACCGGGACCAACGGCTTAACGTGCCTTCCGAAGCACAGATCGTCTTACTTTTGGACAATCAGGTGATCAGCCTGTAATTTCCTAACCAAACTAGCGATCACAAAGGGATTTTGGTGATGTCCGCACCGGGATACGAACTCGAGACCTCCGGATCGTGAGCCCAACGCTCAACCACTGGACCACGGAGGCCGTGTCGTGTGTAAATGTTATTTTATTTTTATCGTTCTATTACTAACACTAGATTAAGTTGTTTATTGCTTGTTACTAACCACTATGGAACATGTCCGAAATAAACTCTTTTTATTTATTTATTTTATTTAATATGGCAAACCACATAAGCAGTCCACGTCCCACTGCTGGGCACAGGCCTCCCCTCAAACAACCGGAGGGGAAAATCAAATTGCATTATAAAACGCATTATATCATGTGAACAGTTTCCTTATGTTGACATAGTTAATTATTGTCACATAATGATGATGTCCCATCCTGTCCTGTTTCCTGTTTACTAATAAGGTAAAATATATTCTACATTACTGTGATGTTGATAATCCCTTATTTATTGAGTTTAATTGTTAAAATTCTTCTATTGCTGGAGCGGGAGCTAATGAGGACCAGAACACGTTCAGCTGGTCGTCTTCCCGGGCGTGTCGGGAAAACCGACAGAGGTCCTTTAACACGATGGACCATTATATGGGCGATGTGCCGACCACCTGTTATCATACGGTGCGTCATATCCATCTTAGTTGGTTCTTCTTATCAAAATTGATTGAAAGACTGATTGAATTGGTTAACACGCTCGTGCCGGCTTGACAAGTGGTGCGGGTTCAACTCCCGTCCGAGACAGAATTTTATTCGATTTAATTTTCTCTTTGTGAGTTTCCCTAACCAGGGAATGCTATAAAAACAAAAAAAAAACATGACTGAAAGATGTCTTCATGTGTTCTGCTCCTTTACGATTTGTTAGTAATATACATTATATTATACAATTAGTTTCTTACCCACAACACTTTGATGCAATGGCTTAGCAGCATTATCCCGTTTTCCACAGGGTCCGCTTACCTAACCTGAAGATTTGACGGGTCCGTTTTTTTACAGAAGCGACCGCCCGTCTGACCTTCCAACCCGCGAAGGGAAAAGGTTAGGTCACATTCACATACCTCCGAAAATGCATTTCTCGGGAATGTGGGTTTCCTCACGATGGTTCCTTCACCGCTGAGCACGTGATGATCGTTTATAATCCAAACGTGTATTCAAAAACTGGATTCGAACCTGCGACCTCAAAGTAAAAGGCAAGCATTCTTCCAACGGGCCTACCACGGTTCTCGGATTAAAACCAAAGGCCACTTATGTAGTAATGAAGTGCCTACTCTATTAATAAAACAACTTGCGCGGGTTTTAACTACTTTTTATGGTACTTACTAATAATAGGTACTAGTTATTGTAATTACACAAAAACTGGTCGGCGGGTGTCGTACAAAATATATGTCGGATTTTTATATATCGCTGTTTTTATACTCCACCACGCTGCTCCACTGCGGGTTAAATAAAATATATTTCTGACTGCCTACCCTACCTCTGACTACCCTTGCTAGTATATGGGCGTGGTGTAATGTTGTGTTATTTATTTTAACGTGACTTATTGTGGATTCCCGGATACGGGATCAACTACTTGGCCGGACAAATAATCGCAAACGAGGTTAACAAGGCGATGACAACGCAAGGAATTGCGCGACAGATTCGCGCAGGCGCTTTTAGAAATAAGAAAGGCGAGACGCAAGACTGTTACACTTTTTATTTTTAATTATTAAACACGGAATGACATTATGATTTAGCATCGGAGACGAACGAGACGCTTAGGGACGGTACTGAAAAGTATCGGCGTCCGAAAGACGTAATATACGATCCCGACTACCCGATTACTCTAGCCATAGAGGCAGCCAATCAGCTCGCGACACCAAACACTTCAGGACCCCGATACCGACCACGCCGGCGTGGTCGACGATATCCCTCATTCAGCGCTTATCGCTATCGACCCACTAGGGTCGATTAATTCTTTCAAATATTTTTCCTCTCAGACGACGCCCTGAGCCGAGGTTCGCGCCCAACTGGGCACCCTCAGGCCTGTTGTCTTAAACGTTGTATCGAGTGAGAGCCTTCAGCGCTCCCCATTTGTCCGGCCAAGTAGTTAATGCCATCTGCGGCAAATCTACAAAAAGTCACGTCAAAAAAAAAGACGAACGAGAAGAGCCTGTGAGAGCTCCGTATCATAAAACACCAAACGTTGCGTTGCTCTAACATTAGCGGCAGGCGTTCATATTTCCATCGGCGCTTTACTTGTATTGACCAAATCCAATAAGGTATACATAGGTACTATGCATATGTCCCACTGGGCACGTTACAGGCCTCCCCCAATCAACCGGAGGGAGCGGGTAAGGAGCATACTCCACCACGCTGCTCCACTAAATAATTTAGCAATATTTTATTTATTTATTTACTGCATGTCACATGGTACTACAGTTCTTATAGGTAAATAATGTACAAACATGTGACACCCTGTATCATTATTTCGTAATAATTAATTATGAACCTAATTATTTCACAGTAAAGTATTTTTTTACCGGGTAGATACGTACAAAAACAAAACAATTATTATTAATTTGTTTTCTTGAAGTTATAAATCAGATAATTTGTTTTTTACCTTACGTAAACAGCCTATATACGTCCCACTGCTGGGCACAGGCCTCCCCTCAATCAACCGGAGGGGGTTGCTTTTTACCTTATTTAACACTTATCACGTATAGTTAAAAATAGTTCACTATGTATAAAGTGCGTGAATCTTTATTAGTGACTAATTAATTTACATTTAGATTTGAGCCTGTGCACCCTGATATGCATAACCGCGTGATTCCATGCATGAAAGATTCCACAGTAATCAATAAACGAATAATAGTTTCTTATTATAAATAAAATGTAATTGAGAACAGAGTCTGTACTATAAAAACTATACGTTAATTGAGTCGATTCGTCTCAACTCTTAAAACTTAAGACTTGGAGCATATAGCTGCGAGGTCATGTCCTGTCTGAGTCAGATTTTTTTTTTTTAATTTTCTATTTATGTAAGTATGATTGTTTGTATCATTTCATCTCTTGTACGCTAGTGTCATCTATCGGATATTTTGGAAACTACTTATAACTAGGTCGTGTAGTTGACTCGAACTAAATTACTTAATTTCCGCAATATTATGTATGATGTTTAAAATATATTAGGGAGGGCGCTACTGTGCGCAAGGAAACATCGTTTGGACTATTAATAATTCTATTTTATTACTTAAAGTGCTTTTTTTTACTATAATTTGTGGTAAAAATGTAAATATCTTAGTAAATGTGCTGTGTGAGTGAAAGTGAGACGAAACTATAGATTGAACTGTGAATATTTGTGATGTGAAAAACTCAAATTGACACGGGCTTTATCGGTTATAATATCGAATTCTAATTCACAAATACCTTATATTTGCTATCACGGATTTTATATTTTTAAGTTTCAAACTCTAAACAAACTGCAATACATAATACAATAATGGTGCTAATTCCTGAATCGGGGCCAATATTAACTTAATAATAACCTAAATTACAAGTAAAATAAATCAAGTCACATAAAATATTTGAAAACAACGCCATCTATACTTAGCCGGCTGAACTACCAAGAAACAAATCTTACTAGTGATAATCAGTAGCTGATAAACGAACATCCAAGTAAATTACAACAAGTCCCGTTAGAGGGCGCTACATACACAATAAATGAAACTAGTAAACTAATCAGCTACTGTACTACTATGAAAATGTTGTGCGCTGGGTGTTTTAAAGAGCTACCAGGCCGTGAATATCTCACTTGTTCGCAGTGCAGCGAAAAATATGACTTGGATTGTGCCAATGTTTCCAGTAAGCGCTATTATAACACGATGACCATAGAGCACCGTAACAAGTGGGTATGCCAGGCATGCTTAAGTAAAAGACCCAAAGAAGGACATGCAAGCACACCTGTAAGACAAAGAGATGATGAATACGTCCAACCTCAATCCTCAACACACGGAAGAGAAAATATTACGATGCGAACCAAAAAATCGACTATATGCAGCAGCGATACGAGTTTGGATGAATTGAGTATGCTTGGAGACACACTCAGTTTGAAAGAAACTAATCCATGCAGCATAAATCAGGAACTCACTCTCAAAAACTTGAGTGATGTCATAACCCAAAAACTTAAAGAGAACAATACTTCTATTATTTCAGAGCTGCAAAATACAATACAAACAGAAATAAATAAAGCTATAATAAAACTTAAAGAAGACATCGAAAATGACACGTCAGTCCTGTTTACGCAAAATCAAAATAGAGTAGAAGAAATACGGATAATTGAAACTAAAATAGAAACATTACAAGAAGAAAATGAAAAACTAAAGAAGGAAATACAAGAGTTTACTATGAAAATACAAAATTTCTCGGCCCCTGTAAAGAAAAACTATGCATCTGAAACTAATAACAAAAAGATTGTCATTTACGGATTAACAGAATTTTTCAAGGAAGAAGAATACGAGCTTTACAATAGGTTAGTTGAAATGTTCCGGGACATACTAAATGTGGATATAACGGGATATATAGAAGACACATATCGAATTGGAAAGAAGAACAATAAGAAAAGACCCCTAGTAATTGAACTCATTAGCAAAAGAATGACGAGACATTTACTTGAAAATAGATACTATTTCAAAGGGACACAATTGTTTATCTCAGAATTCTTGGATGAAGAAGCACGAAGAGAAAGAAAATACTTGCTAGAAGAAATGATAAAAGCACGGAAGAATGGTTTGTATGCCATAATACGCGAAAACCAGTTATATGTCGAAGGGAAGAAAGTAAACATAAATAAAATCCCTGAAAAAAGAGAAGAGGAAAAAACTTACCCGCAAAATAATAACAAATGGCAACAAAATGAAAACACAAGTAACAATAATAATTTTCGTCCCTCCAGGCGAACTATATAAGATATTATTTCAAAATATGCAGAGTATAAATAACAAGCAGCACATAATGGAAGCATTTATTGATCAAAACCCTACATACCAAGCAATATGTATCTCGGAGTCCTGGTTGTCTCAAGCAAAATTAGATCTTATTCAATTTGATGGTTATAAAATTGCAGCGTCCTATTGTCGCCCACATCGAGCAGGGGGTGGCGTCTTCACTCTACTCCAGGAACATATTGAATGCGAAGAAAGAAACGATATTACTGATATGTCTACAGAATTTAATCTAGAATTGTGTGCGGTCAAACTTATTAAAGAAAATATTCTATTAGTTAACATATATTGGAATGGGAGAGAGGAAAATATATTTAACATTAATCTTAAAAAAATACTTAATCACTTAAAGAAAAAATATTCCAATGAAAATATAATATTAGGAGGAGACTTCAATATAGATTACTTAAAAAATAATAGCCAAACAAATGATTTCTTAGATCTAATGTCAGAATACAGATTCAAACAATACATTAAACATCCTACGCGCTTTACCGAAAATACTTCAAAATGCATCGACTTGATCTTTACTAATTTTACTAACCAAACTTTAAAAACTACTGTAGAAAATTTCGGTTTCTCTGACCATAGAGGTACAGTTCTACAAATGTATATACAACAAGCAAAAAAAAATATAAATTGGAGTACAGAAAAACGGCTATTTAATACCACAAATATACTTAAATATAAATTAAAACTACAGGAAATAAACTGGAATAATATAATAACAAGCAATAAAAATATAAATGAAAACTACGAAGCTTTACATAATACACTTATACATATTCTAGATAATTGTATACCTAAGCAAAAAATAAAAATACGTCCTAAATATAAAAAGCATTGGTTAACTACAGGTATCAAAATTTCTTGTCAAAATAAAAGATTATTAAAAATACATATATTACAATCTAATAATCAAATACTTAGAACTTATTATAAAAAATATGAAAAGCTTTTAAAACGTACCGTGCAAATTTCAAAACGACAACAATATACAAACAAAATGAAAAAGTCTTCCAATATAATTAAAACAATGTGGAATATAATTAACGAAAGGACAAACAAAAAACCCAAAAAAGAACCACGAAATATAGAATTGCAAATAAATAACACTTTAAGTTCAAACCCAAAACATATAGCTAATACTTTTAATAACTTTTTTGCGTCTGTGGGAGAGGAGCAGAATACATCGGGGACGGGCGGGGGAGGCGCAGCCACTGGAACCGCAGGCGCGGGAGCGGCCGGCAGGCCCGTGCTGCGCCCCACCACTAATACTATGTTTCTCAGCCCTGTAACTACTACTGAAGTATTCAAAATAATAAAAAATCTAAAAAATAAATATAGTTACGGAATAGATGAACTGCCACCAGCTCTATTCAAACAGATAGCGGAAGAAATAACACTTCCCTTTTGTATGTTAATTAATCAATCCTTTGAAGAAGGCGTCTTTCCTGATCTTCTGAAAATAGCCATAATTAAACCCATCCACAAAAAGAATTCAAAAACTGACCCAACAAATTACAGACCTATTTCCCTATTGCCGACAGCCTCCAAAATTTTTGAGAAAGCGTTGTGTGACCGCATATATGCCTTCTGCGAAAAATACGAAATATTTGACGAATGCCAGAACGGTTTTCGTAAAAATAGATCCACCACCTTAGCAGTGTATAAATACATGCAAGAAGCATATAATATTCTTAACGATAAAAAATACGCGGTTGGAATATTATTAGACATGTCCAAAGCTTATGACAAAGTTCAATACCCAATACTTTTAAATAAATTATACGGAATAGGAATTCGCGGATCCGCCCATTTGTGGCTTACATCGTACTTAAAAAATAGAGAACAATACGTGGACATAGAACATTACAATACTTCAACACTACAGATATCTAGAATCCGCTCTGAACGTAAAATCATTAATGCTTCAATACCCCAAGGAAGTGTGATAGGGTGTCTATTGTTTTTAATTTATATAAACGATCTTCCCAAGACTATGAAAGAACCGTGCGTGCTCTTTGCAGATGACATCTCATTAATGACTTCATGTAAGAATGCTATAGGATTAAATACAAAAATCAATCAAATACTAAACAACACAGTCAAATGGATGAACGATCACGGACTTTGCATTAACTTTCAAAAAACTAAAATAATTACATTCCACCCTTACCAAAAACAGCCATTACACGTAAATATTTCATTTAACAACACACAATTAGAGGTAGTTAATAATGTCACCCTTCTCGGTTTAAATATAGATACATACATAGATTGGAAGACACACATTAAAAAAATCAGAAATAAACTTTCTAAATTCTCATATGCTTTGAATGAAGTTAAAAAGACCACAAACCTAGAAACAGCTTTCACAACTTATTATGCTTACGCTTACTCCTGGCTAAGCTACGGTGTAATATTATGGGGAAACAGTACAGAAGCACCTGCACTATTTACGATACAGAAAAAGCTTGTCCGAATACTTGTCAATATAAAACAAAAGGATTCCTGTAAACCATTTTTCCGCAAACACGAACTTCTTACATTGCCGTGCATTTATATATTAGAAACTTGTAAATTTGTTAGAAAATATCCTAATTTTTTTAAACGACGAGGCGATATGTCCACTGGTCACTCCTTAAGATATAAAGACAGACTGATGCTACCCACCTCCCATCTAACTCTGCACACCAATAGCCCACTAGTTATGTCAATCAAAATATATAACCACCTTCCGGATACTATTAAAAATGAAACCAACGTTAATTCTTTTATAAAACAACTAAAGCTACTACTTATCACTAAAAGCTATTACACAGTCAATGAATACATAAATGATAAACTAAAATAAACAAATTTTAATAATATTTTATAAATTAAATCATAATAAACATATAAAACAATACTTAAAATATAAGTGCAATAATATTGTTAAAATATAGTAAGTATAATAAATACAAGTTGTATCACTGACTAATAATTAGGTATGTTGTCCTCTCTACCAGTTGCAGTGCCCTTACCGGGTCCGTGTTGATACTATAATACTTACCTCTGTATTTTTATAACACCACAATTTGTACTAACACATGGTCGCAATAAAACATTTCTATTTCTATTTCTATTAATAATTGTGAAAATATTTTAAATGCAATGTCTTTGTGAATATAATCTATTTTTCCTATTTTACAGCTAAATAGAATTTGTATTTACTAACGATTTTACAAAGATTCAGTGTTCAATGTAATTTTAATTATTTTAATAATATTATCGCAGTAAATAAGTAAGTAAGTAAATAAGCAAATAAGTAAATAAGTAAATAAGTAAATAAGTAAATAAGTAAATAAGTAAATAAGTAAATAAGTAAATAAGTAAATAAGTAAATAAGTAAATAAGTAAATAAGTAAATAAGTAAATAAGTAAATAAGTAAATAAGTAAATAAGTAAATAAGTAAATAAGTAAATAAGTAAATAAGTAAATAAGTAAATAAGTAAATAAGTAAATAAGTAAATAAGTAAATAAGTAAATAAGTAAATAAGTAAATAAGTAAATAAGTAAATAAGTAAATAAGTAAATAAGTAAATAAGTAAATAAGTAAATAAGTAAATAAGTAAATAAGTAAATAAGTAAATAAGTAAATAAGTAAATAAGTAAATAAGTAAATAAGTAAATAAGTAAATAAGTAAATAAGTAAATAAGTAAATAAGTAAATAAGTAAATAAGTAAATAAGTAAATAAGTAAATAAGTAAATAAGTAAATAAGTAAATAAGTAAATAAGTAAATAAGTAAATAAGTAAATAAGTAAATAAGTAAATAAGTAAATAAGTAAATAAGTAAATAAGTAAATAAGTAAATAAGTAAATAAGTAAATAAGTAAATAAGTAAATAAGTAAATAAGTAAATAAGTAAATAAGTAAATAAGTAAATAAGTAAATAAGTAAATAAGTAAATAAGTAAATAAGTAAATAAGTAAATAAGTAAATAAATAAGAAAAGAAGAAATCCAATAATTGACAAAATTGTGAGTGGTTTTTTCTATGCAGATATGTGACCGTGGCTTCCTAATAAATCGCAACAGGGAGGGCGGGGGGGCGATTTTTTTGCGTTCCCGGCGTCCTAGAGACGCGGGAGTGGTCTTAAAATTTTCGGAAAGACCAGAACTACCCTACGAAGCAATAAAAAAGGAAGGTGTCTATGATATTTTGATGCAGTAGAGGGATATTAAGAATTTTCATTGACAATAATATGAAATATGAAAATAAAGAACTGAATACAAACCAAACAATACCCAAATCTAACACAACCCAAACCTAACAAAACCCATACCAAAAAAACAAACAGAAGGCAAACATAACCCAAACCTAACACAAAACTAACCCAAACCTAACCAAATCCAAGAAACCCAAATCTAACAAAACTCAAATCTAATCAAAACTTAACCCAAACCTAACCCAAACCTAACAAAAACCTAACCCAAATCTAACCCAAACCTAACCCAAACCTAACCCAAACCTAACCCAAACCTAACCCAAACCTAACACAAACCTAACCCAAACCTAACCCAAACCTAACACAAACCTAACCCAAACCCAAACCAAACAAAACCCAAAACTTACAAAACCCAAACCTAAAAAAAACCAAACTTAACAAAACTCAAACCTAACAAAATCCAAACATAATAAAACCCAAACCTAACAAAACCCAAACCCAACAAAACCCAAACCCAACAAAACCCAAACCCAACAAAACCCAAACCTAACAAAACCCAAATAACAAAATCAAAACCTAACAAAACCCAAACCCAACAAAACCCAAACCTAACAAAACCCAAACCCAACAAAACACAAAACTTACAAAACCCATACCAAAAAAACACAAACAGAAGGCAAACCTAACCCAAACCTAACACAAAACTAACCCAAACCTAACCAAACCCAAGAAAACCAAACCTAACAAAACTCAAACCTAATCAAAACTTAACCCAAACCTAACACAAACCTAACCCAAATCTAACCCAAACATAACCCAAAACTAACCCAAACCTATCCCAAACCTAACCCAAACCTAACCCAAATCAAACCCAAACCTAACCCAAACCTAACACAAACCTAACCCAAACCTAACCCAAACCTAACCCAAACCTAACCCAAACCTAACACAAACCTAACCCAAACCTAATCAAAACAACCCAAACCTAACCCAAATCAAACCTAACCCAAAATTAACCCAAACCTAACACAAACCTAACCCAAACCTAACACAAAACTAACCCAAACCCAAGAAACCCAAACCTAACAAAACTCAAACCTACCCAAAAACAAATCTAACCCAGACAAACCTAATCAAAACTTAACCCAAACCTAACACAAAATTAACCCAAACCTAACAAAATCCAAACCTAACAAAACTCAAACCTAACAAAATTCAAACATAATAAAACCCAAACCTAACAAAACCAAAATAAAAAAATCCAAACCTAACAAAACCCAAACCCAACAAAACTCAAACCTACCCAAAACCAAGGTTTGGTATCAAATACTTGGGGTATGGTACCAAGTACTTGGGGTATGGTACCAAGTACTTGGGGTATGGTACCAAGTACTTGGGGTTTGGTACCAAGTACTTGGGGTATGGTAGTAAGTACTTGGGGTATGGTAGTAAGTACTTGGGGTATGGTAGTAAGTACTTGGGGTATGGAAGTAAGTACTTGGGGTATGGTAGTAAGTACTTGGGGTATGGTAGTAAGTACTAGGGGTTTGGTAGTAAGTACTTGGGGTATGGTAGTAAGTACTTGGGGTATGGTAGTAAGTACTTGGGGTATGGTAGTAAATACTTGGGCTATGGTGGTAAGTACTTGGGGTATGGTAGTAAGTACTTGGGGTTTGGTACCAAGTACTTGGGGTATGGTAGTAAGTACTTGGGGTATGGTAGTAAGTACTTGGGGTTTGGTACCAAGTACTTGGGGTATGGTAGTAAGTACTTGGGGTATGGTAGTTAGTACTTGGGGTATGGTAGTAAGTACTTGGGGTATGGTAGTAAGTACTTGGGGTATGGTAGTAAGTACTTGGGGTATAGTAGTAAGTACTTGGGGTTTGGTACCAAGTACTTGGGGTATGGTAGTAAGTACTTGGGGTATGGTAGTAAGTACTTGGGGTATGGTAGTAAGTTTTTGGGGTATGGTAGTAAGTACTTGGGGTATGGTAGTAAGTACTTGGGGTATGGTAGTAAGTACTTGGGGTATGGTAGTAAGTACTAGGGGTTTGGTAGTAAGTACTTGGGGTATGGTAGTAAGTACTTGGGGTATGGTGGTAAGTACTTGGGGTATGGTAGTAAGTACTTGGGGTATGGTAGTAAGTACTTGGGGTATGGTAGTAAGTACTTGGGGTATGGTGGTAAGTACTTGGGGTATGGTAGTAAGTACTTGGGGTATGGTGGTAAGTACTTGGGGTATGGTAGTAAGTACTTGGGGTATGGTGGTAAGTACTTGGGGTATGGTGGTAAGTACTTGGGGTATGGTGGTAAGTACTTGGGGTATGGTAGTAAGTACTTGGGGTATGGTAGTAAGTACTTGGGGTATTGTAGTAAGAACTTGGGGTTTGGTACCAAGTACTTGGGGTATGGTAGTAAGTACTTGGGGTATGGTGGTAAGTACTTGGGGTATGGTGGTAAGTACTTGGGGTATGGTAGTAAGTACTTGGGGTATGGTAGTAAGTACTTGGGGTATTGTAGTAAGAACTTGGGGTTTGGTACCAAGTACTTGGGGTATGGTAGTAAGTACTTGGGGTATTGTAGTAAGAACTTGGGGTTTGGTACCAAGTACTTGGGGTATGGTAGTAAGTACTTGGGGTATGGTGGTAAGTACTTGGGGTATGGTAGTAAGTACTTGGGGTATGGTGGTAAGTACTTGGGGTATAGTGGTAAGTACTTGGGGTATGGTAGTAAGTACTTGGGGTATGGTAGTAAGTACTTGGGGTATGGTAGTAAGTACTTGGGGTATGGTAGTAAGTACTTGGGGTATGGTGGTAAGTACTTGGGGTATGGTAGTAAGTACTTGGGGTATGGTGGTAAGTACTTGGGGTATGGTAGTAAGTACTTGGGGTTTGGTACCAAGTACTTGGGGTATGGTGGTAAGTACTTGGGGTATGGTGGTAAGTACTTGGGGTATGGTGGTAAGTACTTGGGGTATGGTGGTAAGTACTTGGGGTATGGTGGTAAGTACTTGGGGTATGGTGGTAAGTACTTGGGGTATGGTGGTAAGTACTTGGGGTATGGTGGTAAGTACTTGGGGTTTGGTACCAAGTACTTGGGGTATGGTGGTAAGTACTTGGGGTATGGTGGTAAGTACTTGGGGTATGGTGGTAAGTACTTGGGGTATGGTGGTAAGTACTTGGGGTATGGTGGTAAGTACTTGGGGTATGGTGGTAAGTACTTGGGGTTTGGTACCAAGTACTTGGGGTATGGTACCAAGTACTTGGGGTATGGTACCAAGTACTTGGGGTTTGGTACCAAGTACTTGGGGTATGGTAGTAAGTACTTGGGGTATGGTGGTAAGTACTTGGGGTATGGTGGTAAGTACTTGGGGTATGGTGGTAAGTACTTGGGGTATGGTGGTAAGTACTTGGGGTATGGTAGTAAGTACTTGGGGTATGGTAGTAAGTACTTGGGGTATGGTAGTAAGTACTTGGGGTATGGTGGTAAGTACTTGGGGTATGGTAGTAAGTACTTGGGGTATGGTGGTAAGTACTTGGGGTATGGTGGTAAGTACTTGGGGTATGGTGGTAAGTACTTGGGGTATGGTGGTAAGTACTTGGGGTATGGTGGTAAGTACTTGGGGTATGGTGGTAAGTACTTGGGGTATGGTGGTAAGTACTTGGGGTTTGGTACCAAGTACTTGGGGTATGGTAGTAAGTACTTGGGGTATGGTAGTAAGTACTTGGGGTATGGTAGTAAGTACTTGGGGTATGGTAGTAAGTACTTGGGGTATGGTAGTAAATACTTGGGGTATGGTGGTAAGTACTTGGGGTATGGTAGTAAATACTTTGGGTATGGTGGTAAGTACTTGGGGTATGGTGGTAAGTACTTGGGGTATGGTAGTAAGTACTTGGGGTATGGTGGTAAGTACTTGGGGTATGGTGGTAAGTACTTGGGGTATGGTAGTAAGTACTTGGGGTTTGGTACCAAGAACTTGGGGTATGGTAGTAAGTACTTGGGGTATGGTAGTAAGTACTTGGGGTATGGTAGTAAGTACTTGGGGTATGGTAGTAAGTACTTGGGGTATGGTAGTAAGTACTTGGGGTATGGTGGTAAGTACTTGGGGTATGGTGGTAAGTACTTGGGGTATGGTGGTAAGTACTTGGGGTATGGTGGTAAGTACTTGGGCTTTGGTAGTAAGTACTTGGGGTATGGTGGTAAGTACTTGGGGTATGGTGGTAAGTACTTGGGGTATGGTGGTAAGTACTTGGGGTATGGTGGTAAGTACTTGGGGTATGGTAGTAAGTACTTGGGGTATGGTGGTAAGTACTTGGGGTATGGTAGTAAGTACTTGGGGTATGGTGGTAAGTACTTGGGGTATGGTGGTAAGTACTTGGGGTATGGTGGTAAGTACTTGGGGTATGGTGGTAAGTACTTGGGGTATGGTGGTAAGTACTTGGGGTATGGTGGTAAGTACTTGGGGTATGGTGGTAAGTACTTGGGGTATGGTAGTAAGTACTTGGGGTATGGTGGTAAGTACTTGGGGTATGGTAGTAAGTACTTGGGGTATGGTGGTAAGTACTTGGGGTATGGTGGTAAGTACTTGGGGTATGGTGGTAAGTACTTGGGGTATGGTGGTAAGTACTTGGGGTATGGTAGTAAGTACTTGGGGTATGGTAGTAAGTACTTGGGGTATGGTAGTAAGTACTTGGGGTATGGTGGTAAGTACTTGGGGTATGGTAGTAAGTACTTGGGGTATGGTGGTAAGTACTTGGGGTATGGTGGTAAGTACTTGGGGTATGGTGGTAAGTACTTGGGGTATGGTGGTAAGTACTTGGGGTATGGTAGTAAGTACTTGGGGTATGGTGGTAAGTACTTGGGGTATGGTAGTAAGTACTTGGGGTATGGTGGTAAGTACTTGGGGTATGGTGGTAAGTACTTGGGGTATGGTGGTAAGTACTTAGGGTATGGTGGTAAGTACTTGGGGTATGGTGGTAAGTACTTGGGGTATGGTGGTAAGTACTTGGGGTTTGGTACCAAGTACTTGGGGTATGGTAGTAAGTACTTGAGGTATGGTAGTAAGTACTTGGGGTATGGTAGTAAGTACTTGGGGTATGGTAGTAAGTACTTGGGGTATGGTAGTAAGTACTTGGGGTATGGTAGTAAGTACTTGGGGTTTGGTACCAAGTACTTGGGGTATGGTAGTAAGTACTTGGGGTATGGTAGTAAGTACTTGGGGTTTGGTACCAAGTACTTGGGGTATGGTAGTAAGTACTTGGGGTATGGTGGTAAGTACTTGGGGTATGGTGGTAAGTACTTGGGGTATGGTAGTAAGTACTTGGGGTATGGTGGTAAGTACTTGGGGTATGGTAGTAAGTACTTGGGGTATGGTGGTAAGTACTTGGGGTATGGTAGTAAGTACTTGGGGTATGGTAGTAAGTACTTGGGGTATGGTGGTAAGTACTTGGGGTATGGTAGTAAGTACTTGGGGTATGGTAGTAAGTACTTGGGGTATGGTGGTAAGTACTTGGGGTATTGTGGTAAGTACTTGGGGTATGGTGGTAAGTACTTGGGGTTTGGTACCAAGTACTTGGGGTATGGTAGTAAGTACTCGGGGTATGGTGGTAAGTACTTGGGGTTTGGTACCAAGTACTTGGGGTATGGTAGTAAGTACTTGGGGTATGGTAGTAAGTACTTGGGGTATGGTAGTAAGTACTTGGGGTATGGTGGTAAGTACTTGGGGTTTGGTACCAAGTACTTGGGGTATGGTAGTAAGTACTTGGGGTATGGTGGTAAGTACTTGGGGTATGGTGGTAAGTACTTGGGGTATGGTAGTAAGTACTTGGGGTATGGTAGTAAGTACTTGGGGTTTGGTACCAAGTACTTGGGGTATGGTAGTAAGTACTTGGGGTATGGTGGTAAGTACTTGGGGTTTGGTACCAAGTACTTGGGGTATGGTAGTAAGTACTTGGGGTATGGTAGTAAGTACTTGGGGTATGGTAGTAAGTACTTGGGGTTTGGTACCAAGTACTTGGGGTATGGTAGTAAGTACTTGGGGTATGGTAGTAAGTACTTGGGGTTTGGTACCAAGTACTTGGGGTATGGTAGTAAGTACTTGGGGTATGGTGGTAAGTACTTGGGGTATGGTGGTAAGTACTTGGGGTATGGTAGTAAGTACTTGGGGTATGGTGGTAAGTACTTGGGGTATGGTAGTAAGTACTTGGGGTATGGTGGTAAGTACTTGGGGTATGGTAGTAAGTACTTGGGGTATGGTAGTAAGTACTTGGGGTTTGGTACCAAGTACTTGGGGTATGGTAGTAAGTACTCGGGGTATGGTGGTAAGTACTTGGGGTTTGGTACCAAGTACTTGGGGTATGGTAGTAAGTACTTGGGGTATGGTAGTAAGTACTTGGGGTATGGTAGTAAGTACTTGGGGTATGGTGGTAAGTACTTGGGGTTTGGTACCAAGTACTTGGGGTATGGTAGTAAGTACTTGGGGTATGGTGGTAAGTACTTGGGGTATGGTGGTAAGTACTTGGGGTTTGGTACCAAGTACTTGGGGTATGGTAGTAAGTACTTGGGGTATGGTGGTAAGTACTTGGGGTTTGGTACCAAGTACTTGGGGTATGGTAGTAAGTACTTGGGGTATGGTAGTAAGTACTTGGGGTATGGTAGTAAGTACTTGGGGTTTGGTACCAAGTACTTGGGGTATGGTAGTAAGTACTTGGGGTATGGTAGTAAGTACTTGGGGTTTGGTACCAAGTACTTGGGGTATGGTAGTAAGTACTTGGGGTATGGTGGTAAGTACTTGGGGTATGGTGGTAAGTACTTGGGGTATGGTGGTAAGTACTTGGGGTATGGTGGTAAGTACTTGGGGTTTGGTGGTAAGTACTTGGGGTATGGTGGTAAGTACTTGGGGTATGGTGGTAAGTACTTGGGGTATGGTGGTAAGTACTTGGGGTATGGTGGTAAGTACTTGGGGTATGGTAGTAAGTACTTGGGGTTTGGTACCAAGTACTTGGGGTATGGCAGTAAGTACTTGGGGTATGGTAGTAAGTACTTGGGGTTTGGTACCAAGTACTTGGGGTATGGTAGTAAGTACTTGGGGTATTGTAGTAAGAACTTGGGGTTTGGTACCAAGTACTTGGGGTATGGTAGTAAGTACTTGGGGTATGGTGGTAAGTACTTGGGGTATAGTGGTAAGTACTTGGGGTATGGTAGTAAGTACTTGGGGTATGGTAGTAAGTACTTGGGGTATGGTAGTAAGTACTTGGGGTATGGTGGTAAGTACTTGGGGTATGGTGGTAAGTACTTGGGGTATGGTGGTAAGTACTTGGGGTATGGTGGTAAGTACTTGGGGTATGGTGGTAAGTACTTGGGGTATGGTAGTAAGTACTTGGGGTATGGTGGTAAGTACTTGGGGTATGGTAGTAAGTACTTGGGGTATGGTAGTAAGTACTTGGGGTATGGTAGTAAGTACTTGGGGTATGGTGGTAAGTACTTGGGGTATGGTGGTAAGTACTTGGGGTTTGGTACCAAGTACTTGGGGTATGGTGGTAAGTACTTGGGGTATGGTGGTAAGTACTTGGGGTATGGTGGTAAGTACTTGGGGTATGGTGGTAAGTACTTGGGGTATGGTGGTAAGTACTTGGGGTATGGTGGTAAGTACTTGGGGTTTGGTACCAAGTACTTGGGGTATGGTAGTAAGTACTTGGGGTATGGTAGTAAGTACTTGGGGTATGGTAGTAAGTACTTGGGGTATGGTAGTTAGTACTTGGGGTATGGTGGTAAGTACTTGGGGTATGGTAGTAAGTACTTGGGGTATCGTAGTAAGTACTTGGGGTATGGTGGTAAGTACTTGGGGTATGGTAGTAAGTACTTGGGGTATGGTAGTAAGTACTTGGGGTATGGTAGTAAGTACTTGGGGTATGGTAGTAAGTACTTGGGGTATGGTACCAAGTACTTGGGGTATGGTAGTAAGTACTTGGGGTTTGGTAGTAAGTACTTGGGGTTTGGTACCAAGTACTTGGGGTATGGTACCAAGTACTTGGGGTTTGGTACCAAGTACTTGGGGTATGGTACCAAGTACTTGGGGTATGGTACCAAGTACTTGGGGTTTGGTACCAAGTACTTGGGGTATGTTACCAAGTACTTGGGGTAGTGACCCTGATGCGGAGCAGTTTTCGAAAATCGGGAAGTATTTCCATACTTTACATGACGTTCCCATCACTACCCCGATATACAGTGTGTTAGTGACATCGTAACGAATACTCAGGGGGATGATTCAGACCATGATTCTGAGTTATTATCAAGTGGAATTTTTCGTCGCAAAATTCATGATTTTTTTTAGTTTTTTTAAAATTATTTTCAATTCTATAATTTTGTGATGAAAAATTCCACTTGATATTAACTCAGAATAATCAGCTGAATCATCCCCCTCAGTATTCGTTACGATGTCACTTACACCCCACACAAGTACATACGGTAGCCATACAAGTAGGTATGGGTGTTAGTGACACCGTAACGAATACTGAGGGGGATGGTTCAGACCATGATTCTGAGTTGATATCAAGTGGAATTTTCAGTCTGAATATTCCTGAAAATTTTTGTGTTTTTTTTAATTATTTTCTATTCCATACTTTTGCGACGGAAAATTCCACTTGATATCATCTCAGAATCATGGCCTCAATCACCCCTCAAAGTTTTCGTTACGATGTCACTAACACCCTGTATATTTCATACCCCCGAGACATTTTCTTGATAAACAAAATTTTGTATGGCGGCCATCTTGTTTTTCCGACATTGTGTTTTTTTTTCACCCGCGATGAAAATTGACCAAGATTTAAATAGGTGTCGTGAAAGAAAAATTGGTTCACGTGCGATAGTTTTGCCAGGCCGTAGGGTGTTTCTCGGACGCGGAGCAGTTTTTGGTGACCAGAAAGTATTTCCGTACTCTACATGACGTTTTGAGCAAGCGCTCCATACATTATTTTTACCCAAAGGGGCTTCTTCTAAAAAAAACAAAATTTTGTGTGGCGGCCATCTTGTTTTTCCGCCATTTTGTTTTTTTTACAGGCGATTGGATTTGATCAAGATTTAAATACGTTTTGTGAAAGAAAAATTGCTTCAGGTTCTATAGTTTAGCTTTATAGCTTCACCGTGTTTATAGTTATAGTTTAGTTTTAATTTTAAATACTTTAATTTGAATTTGTATTAGATTTTTACTATTTTAATTGTTTGTGGTATCTATTTTAATGTATGGATTTTTAGATCTGAAATAAACGATATTATTATTATTAGCCAGGCCATAGGGTGTCTCCCTAAAGCTGACCAGTTTCCGAAGGTCTGGAAGTTTTCCGGGAGCCTTGAGACCGATCCGATCAATTTGACTTTACAAATGCACTAGTCACCCCTACGATTTTTGAAAATTCCCCTCGATTTATTTGGTCTGCCATCATCAGACCCTGACTTCCTTGACATGGGACCACCTTGGGAATATCTCCTTTCGATCAAAAAAAGAATTATCAAAATCGGTTCATACACGACGAAATTATCCCCGAACAAACATAAAACAAATATACATACGGTCGAATTGAGAACCTCCTCCTTTTTTGAAGTCGGTAAAAACAAAAGCTGTTGTCAATTCATTGAGTATGAGTATGACGGCGCCTCATAGAGCGCCATCTGTACGGATTAGAGTGATTTACGCTGACGTTCGCTCTAGCGGAACGTCGTTTGCATATGGCGGCGGGGCGGTCGTCTTGTCAGTGTGACAGTTCGAGGGACAGCCGCCTGCGCACCGTACCCGCGACGGATCGCTTTAAATCCGAGGAATCCTTAACCATTTCTGTTGATTAATAGTGATTTATGTGCCTTAATAGTGTGATACAATAATTTAGAAGTTCATTTTGTTTCAAAGTACTTTAAATTAAATAACGTGTGATTAAGTAACTATTAAATTGTTTTAACTACCCACGTCCAGTGCTACATTAGAAAAATGACTGAGTCCGATGAAGGCCCTACTGCGCCTTTAAGTACAATTATTTGTTATACAATAAACGGCCGCGTGTGGACCCGAAGCGCTCACTCGGTTTTATTTTATTAAATGCAATGCTATTGTATCTGTTGTTTCTATTACACTCCACACGACTGAAGATTATACCCCTACCCGCCCTGTCTCGGTTACGAACCGTGAAGAAAGCGATATTTAACGTAAATAGTAACGTATATCTGGAGTATGTCTACCCCGTAAGGATACTGTCATCACAGCCTTTCACAAAATCAATCAAGAACACCGTATTTTAATTTCTTAAGACCGCAGAAACGGATGATGCGATAAGTAAACATTTTACCCTCCCTGAGCCGGAGGTCTCGCAAAAGAACACAAAAAGCAACAAAGCTGCCGGACCGGATGAAATACCCCGAATTTCTACAACATTTTGGAAAAATAAGTAAATAAGTAAATGATTGAATGAGTGAATGAGTAAATAAGTAAATAAATAAGAAAAGAAGAAATCCAAAAATTGTCAAAATTGTGAGTGGTTTTTTCTATGCAGATATGTGACCGTGGCTTCCTAATAAATCGCAACAGGGAGGGTGGGGGGGGCGATTTTTTTGCGTTCCCGGCGTCCTAGACCCGCGAGAGAGGCCTTAAAATTTTCGTAAAGACGAGGGCTACCATATAACGCAATAAAATAGAGAGACTTCTATAACATTTTGTTGCAGTAGACTGATATTTCGAAATTTCTTTGCTAATAACACGAAAAATACATGAATACTCAAAAAAACATTATTTAAACCTATTAAATTGCAAAAAATATAACGGCCAGAACAAAAACCAAACCCTACCCACACCCGAAACAAAGAAAATTGAAACGTAATTATACCCTAACCTAAAACCATGTAAACCAAAATAACCCAAATATAACAAAACTAAACCCAAACCTAAGAAAACTCAAAACTAACAAAATCCAAACCTAACTAAACCCAAACCTAAAAAAACACATACCTAACAAAACACAAACCTAACCCAAAACTAAACAAACCCAAACCTAACAAAATTAAAACCTAAAAAAATTCAAACCAAACCCAAACCTAACCCAAACCCAAACCCAAACCCAAACCAAACCCAAACCTAACCCAAACCCAAATTTAATAAAACCCAAACTTAACCCAAACCCAAACTTAACAAAAACCAAACCTAACAAAACCCAAACCTAACAAAACACATACCTATTAAAACCCAAACCTAACCCAAACCTAACAAAACCCAAACCAAACAAAACACATACCTAACAAAACACAAACCTAACCCAAAACTAAACAAACCCAAACCTAACCCAAACCTAAACTTAACAAAACCCAAACCCAAACCTAACCCAAACACAAACTTAACAAAAACCAAACCTAAAAAAACCTAACCTAACCTAACCTAACCTAACAAAACACATACCTATTAAAACCCAAACCTAACCCAAACCTAACAAAACACATACCTATTAAAACCCAAACCTAACCCAAACCTAACAAAACCCAAACCAAACAAAACACATACCTAACAAAACACAAACCTAACCCAAAACTAAACAAACCCAAACCTAACCCAAACCTAAACTTAACAAAACCCAAACCCAAACCTAACCCAAACACAAACTTAACAAAAACCAAACCTAAAAAAACCCAAACCTAACGAAACCCAAACATAACAAAACGCATACCTAACAAAACACAAACCTAACCCAAACCTAAACAAACCCAAACCTAACAAAATTAAAAACAAACCCAAGCCTAACCCAAACCCAAACCTAACAAAACCCATACCTAACAAAACACAAACCTAACCCAAACCCAAGCCTAGCCCAAACCCAAACCTGACCCAAACCTAAGCCCAAACCTAACAAATCTCAAACCTAACAAAACCCAAAACTAAACAAACCCCAAACATAACAAAATTCAAACCAAACCCAAGCAAGCAAGCAAGCAAGCAAGCAAGCAAGCAAGCAAGCAAGCAAGCAAGCAAGCAAGCAAGCAAGCAAGCAAGCAAGCAAGCAAGCAAGCAAGCAAGCAAGCAAGCAAGCAAGCAAGCAAGCAAGCAAGCAAGCAAGCAAGCAAGCAAGCAAGCAAGCAAGCAAGCAAGCAAGCAAGCAAGCAAGCAAGCAAGCAAGCAAGCAAGCAAGCAAGCAAGCAAGCAAGCAAGCAAGCAAGCAAGCAAGCAAGCAAGCAAGCAAGCAAGCAAGCAAGCAAGCAAGCAAGCAAGCAAGCAAGCAAGCAAGCAAGCAAGCAAGCAAGCAAGCAAGCAAGCAAGCAAGCAAGCAAGCAAGCAAGCAAGCAAGCAAGCAAGCAAGCAAGCAAGCAAGCAAGCAAGCAAGCAAGCAAGCAAGCAAGCAAGCAAGCAAGCAAGCAAGCAAGCAAGCAAGCAAGCAAGCAAGCAAGCAAGCAAGCAAGCAAGCAAGCAAGCAAGCAAGCAAGCAAGCAAGCAAGCAAGCAAGCAAGCAAGCAAGCAAGCAAGCAAGCAAGCAAGCAAGCAAGCAAGCAAGCAAGCAAGCAAGCAAGCAAGCAAGCAAGCAAGCAAGCAAGCAAGCAAGCAAGCAAGCAAGCAAGCAAGCAAGCAAGCAAGCAAGCAAGCAAGCAAGCAAGCAAGCAAGCAAGCAAGCAAGCAAGCAAGCAAGCAAGCAAGCAAGCAAGCAAGCAAGCAACCAAGCAAGCAAGCAAGCAAGCAAGCAAGCAAGCAAGCAAGCAAGCAAGCAAGCAAGCAAGCAAGCAAGCAAGCAAGCAAGCAAGCAAGCAAGCAAGCAAGCAAGCAAGCAAGCAAGCAAGCAAGCAAGCAAGCAAGCAAGCAAGCAAGCAAGCAAGCAAGCAAGCAAGCAAGCAAGCAAGCAAGCAAGCAAGCAAGCAAGCAAGCAAGCAAGCAAGCAAGCAAGCAAGCAAGCAAGCAAGCAAGCAAGCAAGCAAGCAAGCAAGCAGCAAGCAAGCAAGCAAGCAAGCAAGCAAGCAAGCAAGCAAGCAAGCAAGCAAGCAAGCAAGCAAGCAAGCAAGCAAGCAAGCAAGCAAGCAAGCAAGCAAGCAAGCAAGCAAGCAAGCAAGCAAGCAAGCAAGCAA